>NC_072735.1:63210628-63475409 GCF_026930045.1 Uloborus diversus | reverse complement strand
GGTTAGATGTTATAGAGTTGTTCTGAGGCGACGATATGATAAGTATTTCCAGGGTGCTTTGTGCAACAATTGATGTGTCTGTTACGGTGACTCTATTGATAATTTTATTGTAACTGTTATATTAATCTTTCTTGTAACAATTATTTTGCAGCAAATATTAGTACTGTGAAATGGGACTACTTGAGCCTCCAAGGGCTACTTGAACCCATGCCAAAAAACTGTTTAAAACCCATCATGGTCCTATAAAACTCAATGTATAGACTTAAAAACCTTCTCTGTGACAGGTAGCACTACTAGGCAAAGGCTGGAATATGAAAGAAGTTTCTGCTACTCCCACTTTTTTCTGATTGAGGCTAATGATTGCAACTTTTTAAACAGTTGTTTTTAGTGTCTGCAAACTTTCCCATGTAAGTTCATTTAAATATCTGATATCATCAAGGTAAAGATAGTTTTATGTTTGCACCCTATTTCTTATCGAAATAACAGTATTTTAAGGTTACAACTATATAATTAACAAAGTAACTAATGTAAGTGAGTGAAGTGCATTGGTTGCTTTAAAATGGGACTACTTGAACCCAGCGTTCTAGTAGCCCCAGACCAAACTCCATCACGAAGAAGTAGGAAATAATGCGGATTAATAAGAAGAAAAATTGCAATTGTGCCCAGATTCAATTAATTCCTCAGAAATGTCTTAGAGAGTGGCATCAGCCCATTTTGGCTTAAGTATATCAACTCGAAAAAGGATATTAAAAGATCGTTCACGAAACAAGCCTTAGCATCCTATAGTATTTGTTGCGAGGAAGAACAGGTATTAAATAAAATCAGAGAAAATAAATCCACCCAAGCCATTAAAGAGAAGAATTTCCATTCTAAGTTATGTTTAAATAATGAGCATTGCAATTGGTTTTATATATAGCTGTAGTTATATTATATAATATTTCCATTTCAGAAATTATGTTTGCCTAAAAATATGTTTTTATTAAAGCACGCTGATTTTATATTAATTCATATAAATAATTTGCAATTTATGTATATAGTTTGTTCACTAGAATGTATGTTTTGAGTTTTCTTTCAAAATCATTGTTCTTCTGGATACTACCACTGTTTTACAGCTTTTTCTAATGGATTTGCCAAGTAGCCCCGGCGCGGGGCTACTTAAACCCAATTTCTGAAAATAGGAGAAAAAATACAAATAGAAAAATTTTGTTGATTAAAACAGACTTAAGGTGATAGCAGAACGTCTGAAAAGAAGTAAAAACAAGTTATCAGTGCACATTATGGGTTTCACCAAAAAATCAGTGCAAAACTCGCAAAAAATATGAAATTTCGGGTCGAAGTAGCCCCAGTTTACGATATGTCTATTTGCATTTTAAAATGTTGTCTCTGGGAATATTTTTAGAGGGACTCATTAATACACGGTTGTTTTGATGCGAAGTTTTAACAGAAACCTACCGTTTATCATTGCATATCAGCAAGCGTCTAAATCTGCTACGTCTACAGGAGAGAATGAAAAATGACTTTTCGCATTTTATTTTGGCATACATTCAGCATTGCTACATTCTGTAAGGCTATCCTCTACGTCTACCATCTAAAACGATGCTGCGGCACAAAATTGGCACACTTAAATTTTAACTTATTTGTTTATATATTAGTTTTCATCTTGCATTTATTTTAAAAACATAAAAGTCCTTTTTTTTCCTTTTTTTGATGATTTTGTAATTAATTCTCATCGATTCACCGGTTTAATAGGTGGCTCGTACGGTGGTTGACAAGAGGACAATCGCAACCTCACTTGCAAAACTAAAGGACCTTGCCACTACACTTATCTGGGTTCAAAATGAACAAACGATCAAAAAATCATAATATTGTTTGATTCATACAACGTAAAAAAAAATCCGAAACGTAAAATATAATTTCCGTGGAACGCTTCAGGATTCCAGAGGTTTTCATCCACTTTCAAAGAAAATCAAGTATTTTTGTCACAAAGTTTCCTTAATTGCTACAAGTTCCACAAAGTGGACTTCTCACTGTTGTGAAAAGTATTTTTTGCTAACGGTTTAAAGATTAACTGGGTGCATTTATTAAATGCATTATCTTCAGTTCAATACCTATTTCTATTCCTATTCAGAGTCACAACTGACTACAACTGTATTTATGTCGAGGACTGCATACTAAGCCTTGCCTCCACTATTTTATATACCGATAGATGGCAGCACCATCACCGGATCGAACAGTTAATGAGAATTTAGAACTAGTCCAGGAGCTAATAGCTACCTGGTGCTAGCACCCCCAGAGGTATCGTTTCACTTGGAGGACATTGAGACCACGAGCATATTTAACGTCGCCCAGTCCCCTTTAACGACGACGGTGGGTCTTCGACCATCGAGGTTCGAACTCAGGACACTCCGGCTCCGAATTCGACACTCTACCGATCGGGCTACCACGGCCCCAGTTCAATACCGACTGTCCAGATTCAAAAAGCTTCCAGTGAGAGCGACATAAGTCTCTGGGTTCCGTAGCTTTGTAAGAATTGCAGATTTTTGATTCGAACTGAGAATTCCGTCTTAGATTTGCCCGTGTAACCAATAATACTTTGGGAGTTTTTTTGGTAAATCAGGAAGGTACCAAGCTATCTTAGTAAACCCACCTAAGTTTTATCTGAAGGTTCCCGAGATACGAGTGGCTTTAACCGGGGAGATTTCTAAATCCTTCAGAAAAGGTCCAGAATAATTTCAGGAAGCTTACTAGTTTTTAGCCCGTGTACTGGTTTCGGCCAGCGTCCTCTCGATGGCCAATTCTCGAACTTACTCCGCTATCTATTAGGAATTCATAGAACTAAACTTACCCCACCACCTGTTAGAAATTCATAGAATTAAATGATTAATTAAACATTTAACCTACAATTACAAATATTTTGGTCAATCTGATGAAAAAAAAATAGACTACGGCTTTCCTCAATTAAAGGACTATTCAACACAAAAAGAATTTTTCAATTCGAACCAGTAGTTCCTGAGATTAGCGCGTTGAAACAAACAAGCAAACAAACTCTTCAACTTTATATTATTAGAATAGATGTAAAGTCTAAAAACATAATCCTTATTGTTTGTCACATAACTGCGGAACCATACACTGGTTTCTCCATTCGTCATACTCTCTAGCTGCCTGTTACGCGTGGAATATTTCGCATACCTTCTAAGAAATAGTAGGTTTCTATTCACCATTCAAAGAATGGTTTTGCATCAGAAGTTTTGTAAAACTTTCAAGTATTTTAGTTTTACCTATCTTACGCATCAAATGGAAAAATTTCCATTTCAGAACATTCAGAGACTTTGAGTGGAAATTTTTTTGTTCGAATGTTTGAAACAGTTTTGCTCTAAAATCGAGAAAGTTTACTCTGTTTTCAAAAGTTTGCTTCAAATTTTTAAATTTATGTCTTGCTGCTTTACATTTTATTAAATTTATTAATGAAAACCTTTATAATATGTGTATTTTCAAGTGAACCACGAGAAGAGTTTGCAATTTCATTCTTTTCATATTCATTTTATACTACAAAATATACAATTAACTTAGAAAAACTAATCATTGCATCGTTTTATTCACAAATGTAGGGTGAAATATGGCTAAATGACAAATTTAGCATTTCTGTAATTCTTTCATTGATATCAACCTCTAGTACTTTTTATACTGAGATGTTGGGTAACGAAATTTACTGAAAGCGATGTCAAAAGGGATTTTTTTCGAGCCGCGTGATGTATTTTTCTTGTGATTGAGAATTTTTAATTTTACAACGTTCGGAATTACTCGATGACAGTTTTTGTTTTCTTCCATCAATTACTTGCAAAATACATGTTGTAATGCAAAAACCATGTGTGGTGTAGGGTGTTGACGATTGGTTACGGTACTGAAAACAAATTCAAAACGAAAATGGCAGAATGGGGTAAGATGACGAAAGACTTAGTTTGTAAGGTGACCTGTAGATTGCTCGTTTACCATCTCATCCGACACGATTTTGAGTACCTATTCTATTTAAGTCAAACTCTACACATCAACATTTATGCAGAAAAAGATTTTTAAGCTTTGTGATGAGCTTACTGATGCTGTTGAAAGCATTTAAAAAAAAAAGGATGCTCAAGTCATAGACTCTCTCATTTCCTCAGAATTCATCCAAATCAAACCACGTCAGCAAGACTATACCTCCATAGCTTATCAACTCCTCAAATCTTCTTTTGCGGTCATTAGCTTCCTTGACCCTTTCTCTGCAGCTCCCAACCTGTTCAGTTGTTTCTCAATTTTAGAAGACACATAACAAAACCCGGATATAGTGGAAGAAGCTGCCTCCTTGCGAGTATTCTCCAGACCTAAATTTCAAAATGTTCTTTCACATTCACAAAATCCACCACTTTCACCGTACTACTCATTTCTTTGTTCACCATTTCCTCCTTTTCAGATGACCATCCAAAAGGGAACAGTGAAAAAAAGGCTTCTTTCACGCCACATTTTGAGATTTTATTTCATTATGAGTAGCTATTTCATTTCATCCTACTTGACTTCATTTTTTTTCCACTGGTGCGTAACAAAAACTAATGTCACAAGCATTTTTCAAACAAAATAACAAGTGAAAAAATTCCGTTTTTGTCCAAAGCCGTCAAACACTAAATGTTAAAAAATCTAATAATAGTGTGTATGATTTTTTTGACGGTTATCAAAATCAGAGACTATTTAGGGAGTCTATCGCTGGAAATTAATCATCAAGAATTGTTCCCATTAAGATGAGCCCTATCCAACTGGTGAACTAATCGCAAGGGAGATGCGTGGACAACCTTCTCCAAACATGTTGTTTCGGGTTTAGGACAGGAGAATATACTCGTCCTAGCAACTTATTCTGTTTGTACGTATTGTTAAAGTATCATTTTTCCCTTTTGGTGCTTACTTTTAACCCTTTACCATCTCACCCCATAACCACAAGTAGGGTAAAATGACGAAAAACACTTTTTTTTCTGATGATATATTTTTCAAATTTCAAAAGGAGATAGCCAAAGTTTTTTTTTTAATTAAATTAAAGTCAACGGTTTGAAGAAGTTGAAGGTATGAGTTCTAAAATTTTAATTTACATCCTAAAGAATTTAGTTTGATGCTTGAAATAATCATTTCATCCCATTTTCCCCTATTCTTTACAATCATATGAAAAAAAGGGAAATGCAATATAGAAATTATTCTCTTTGTTATGGGTAATCTATAAAACCTTTGAAATTCGCATTCATATTTGTGTCTACTTCTTTGACGCATTGTCGAAAAAAAAGAAAGGAAGAAAGAAAGAAAAACAGGAACAAATCGCAAAGTCAAAATACCTTGACTGACCGTTAAATTTAAATTCTTATCGTTATTATTTATTTTTGAATATTGTGTAGGGGAGAGTGTTGCACCTTGGGACGTTTGTACCTTGGGACACTGCTAATTTCTAAGAACCCATTTTTAGCAGCCAGGTTTGAGTAATCTCTTAATAGTAACCTTCACCACTAAATGGTGCCAAAGTAAAAATCAGTATAAAATGAGTAAAATTGACGATTTTGTGAGAGAAAGAAAATTTCATGACTCCAAAGTAAATGTTTTCTTCATTTTTATTTCATTTTCTGTCTTTGTGTTTGTAAAACTAATCAACTGAACTTTATTTCGTTATAGAAGAGAAATACGTTAAATATTTTGGTTACAAAAAAATAACGATAGTGCATCTAGATTAACCACCATTTTGGTTTTTCTTAAACCACGTGGTGATTGTACCTTGGGACAGTCAAACATAGTGTATCCGAGGACACGTTCTAAGGTACAACAAATGCATGGTTCTTAATAATTAAGATATGTTTAGGAGCATGGAACAATGTTCTAACCTTATGTATTCTTTTGAACACATTTAATGTTAGATAATAATTCATTATTCATTACTCATGATTTAATTCATGATGATGAGATTTTTTTTTGGTGCAAAATTTGTTGTTTTCTGAATCATGACCTTTCTTATAGTACAACAGGATGTGTCCCAAAGTACAATAGGATGTTGTACCTTGGTACAGCTTGGAAGTCTTACTTTAAATGGCTGGCAAAACTTTATTAACGTGACTTTTAGATTTTAAATTTGATTCAAATAATTCACGTTAAAAATTTAAATATGAAAAGTCTCCCAAGGTACAACATTCTCCTGTAACACATGACTAATTATTTAGCAAAAGATTCTGCTACGTAGTACGATTTTTCGTTTGCTCTCACTAGATACGCATTAAGAACTTTTATTCGTAACTTACAATTTGTAAAAAATGAAAAAAAAAAAAAAAAAACATATACCATTGATAAATTCATGTTTCAAAATGTTCAAAAAATTAAAAAAATATAACCGGGGATGCATTCAAACTTCACATAAAGTACACGTATACAGCGCTGGCCAAATTATTAGAATAAGATTGTTTTAAAAGCAAATTCTTTATTGATTACATAAATATAGATACATTAACGAACAGTGAAGTAATTATCTAATATTTAGTATGCATTCCTATGTTCTTGATGAGCATTTTAAGTCTTTTTGGCATACTTTTCACAAGGTTTACACCACTTCTTAACTTTTTAAGAAAGGAGGTAAAACATTGTCTATACTTATTATTATATATACTTACATACACATACTCACTAATTACCTAAAACTAACTTTAAATATAACAGAACACACTAATAAAAAAAAGAACTAGTGAACTGTTTAAGTTGATTGAGGTTATGTTCCTGGTAGGTAGATAAACAAAGAACATAAACAAATCAGGCAGTGCTGCCACCTGCAAACATTAAATTGTGCTAAAATAACGTAATAATCAGTGTACGATATGTACTGCACTTTAACAGTAAAATAAATAGTATTTAGTACAAATAGTGTACAAAAAACAAAACAAAAAAAAATTTTGTCTAATAATTTGGCCAGCACTGTAAACAGCTCTGAGGACAGTCATCAATTTACTATCATTTCTTGTTGGAAAAAAAATCTTTTTTAACTCTCTGATGAAAATGAAAACTTATTTCCATTAAAAAAATTCATATATGCAACTATATTCTGTTTCAACTTCTCTTTAAATAAATGACACAAAAATGTGAAATACATTCAGAGAAAAACGAGTTAAATGCAAATTTAAATAAATGTTTACATATATAACATTACAGCACTCCGTACCGAGATCTTTTTTTTCACCATTAGCATTGATTTTTCCATCAGTCTTTAAATTTACTGTTTCACAAAAGAACCGGCGATGTAGTAGTGATAATGTCGTCCTCGCAAACGCGCATGAAAAGGTTTCATTACAGGGTTTAAGAGAAAAATGGAAGATAGGATTTTATTTTATGCAAGCTTGCATCTGGCTAAGACAGTTTTAAAATGGAAATAGTTAAAGTATCATTGGAACTCGTAAAATATTTTCGTTTTCCCCTTTTATTTTAAGCAGTAAAATTAATTTGTTTTAAATTTGGTTTTTATAATAGAAGTAACCAGATCTACAAAAAGGAATAAAACTGTTTAAATGATGACTTTCACCCAACTGCAAAAATTAAGTTTTTCTACGTGATCAGTAACCGGTTCCTGATGATTTAAAAATTGGAGTTGTAACAAACTTAATATTCAACGCAAGAAGCCAAAGATAAAAGATAAAAGTTTTGAATCGAAAACTGCAAATTTTTTTCAAGTTTCTGAAATCAGTGGCTTTTTAATTGGGTGAATGAAGGTTTTAAAGAAAAATATGCTTTAGAGCATTTTCCTTTTCAAAAAATGTGTTTGCGAGCACTGTTTTTTCAGTTTATGTTCATTTTAACCTCAAATAAGAGGGGGAAGGGAATCTTGCAGATTTTAGATTTTTAAACTGTTCTCAAACTTTTGAACTTTTTGTATATCATTTGATCTTTTAAAACTCGAAAAATGTTTAAAGTAAGTAAAAGATTTTTTAGCTTGAATTTTCAAGGTTTACTTCAGTTCCGATTTTTACTTCTCCATCTTTAGCCCTATCTCTGCTGTCATATCTCTTTTACCGTAGTTTTTTTTTCCTTTTCATTTTTAAAGCAGTTAAAAAAAAGCATGTTTTCCTTAATATCATTTGTTGCAAAGCTTCATTAAAAATAAATATCACATAATTTATCTGCTTAACTGTAGTTTTTTAATTTTTTTAACTTTCTTCTGCATCCAAAGTATGCTCCTTCTATGTCCATCCATTTAATCTCAAAACTTTATCAAAAGTTTATCTCCAGAGAAATGTATTCCGAATGTAATTCATTTTTTGGTTTTCCAATTTCTTCATGGAAACATCTATAAATATATTTTAATCATCTGTAATCTGATCGGTTATTCATGATAAAAATAAACTTCAGTGCATTGGTTCCTTTAGATTTAAACGTCTTCCGAAAAAGCTACTTCATAGTTACGTGATACAATCAATTAAAAATGCGTTTTATATATGCTGTACATTAGGAACTTAAATTTAAAGACAATTATTTGCACCAAAAAGTCAAGCATAGGAACTTAATAACCTCTCCAAGATATTTAACAAGAAGTTCCGTCCAGAACTACACGAGCCTACTTTCCCGTGTACCAATATCTACTTTCTAGTATCTAATCAATATTCTCAAAATTAGCTAAAATCGCAAATTATTTCAAACGTAACTATTTAACAATTTAACCTGAAAAAGATTCGTAAAATATAAAAAAACGAACAAATAATGTAGTAACACCTCTTAAACAAAGCAGCTAATACATTTTTTTCCATTTAAAAAAATCTTTAATCTATGTCTATCAAAAAAAAAATGTCAAAAAAAAATAGTTTGTTTTTCCCCTTGTTTCCCAGAAATAATTAAAAAAATTGATTAAATGTACTTTCAAAATTGTTTTTTTAAAGATTTTTGCTGACACTAATTCTGGGAAAGTTCAAAATAGCCAAACTGGACCACACTGGTTGATGAGCATGGACATTTTATTAACTGAATCTCAACAGTGGACACTAGCAAACACAAGCTATTATACAGTTTGAGAATTTTGTGTTTTCCAGGGAGGAGGTTCTGTTTCATTTGAAACGTGTTAAAAATTCAGGATGATTTTGTGGTAATTGTTACTGTAAAATGGCGAACTTACAGCATCGCTGATTTTTACAGTAATTTATACCGGAGAAATAAGCGATCCCAGCGCCAATTGGTTGCTGTGGCTTACCGAGGAAATCGTAAAATTTTACAGTAACATTTGATTTTTACGGTAATAGTTACTGGCAACACGGATGCCAGTAAATTTTCCGGAACATTTTGAACAGTGTATCAAAGCAATTAAAGCTCCGCGACCAGATAATATTTATCCAAAAATTCTACTTGAAATTGCAGAGGAATTATTGGATGTTATTTTGAATATTTTCAATGCTTCTTATAACTCAGGGGCAATGCCAAGAGACTGGAAGCTGGCTAGCATAACGCTGTTCTTAAAGAAAGGGTCTAAAGGTAATCCAGGAAATTATTGACCTGTAAGTCTGACTTCAGTGTAGGTAAACTTTTTTAAACTTTGATAAAAATCAAAATTATGAATATCTTACAGACTAGTAGTATGTTTACTAGTTTGCAGTATGGTTTCAGAAAAAGTAAATTGTTTCTTACTATTTTATTACATTTATATGACAAGGTTTCCTTGGCTTTAGATAACAAAAATGTGTTGATGTTGTTTATATGTATGAATATACAGGGCATATGTATGAATATACAGGCCCTTAAGTAATATTTCTCTAAATATTACTTAAGGGACCTAGAGCCCGTATAAAAAGTAAAATTTCGTATTTTTTAACTCATCTTTGTTTTTACTGCAAACTTTCAACATCTTGACTCTGCATCTGATTTTGAACATTTTTGCAATTGGAAGTATACATCTAGGACTAACGGTTGCGAAAATCAAGGTCTTGCAGGTTAAAACGGAACACCCTGTATAACCACTGTGTAAGTTGTTGTTTTTTTTTTTTCAATTTAGAAGGGGAATAAAAAGCAGTTTGAGAGATAATTCTAACTTTTAAGAACATGTCATACAGACAAAGGTAGACTGACTGATTGTATGTTTATTTTAAATTTCAGAATATTAAAAAAGAAATGTCATACTTAAACATAAGAAAGGCTAAAAGTTCTATCTAGATGTATATATTTCCTTATAGACACCAAGCAATTGATTTATACCTAAGATTTTATAACAATCTTATGGCTATTCACAAAAAAAAGTACGGCATAGTTTACTGCTGAAGTTTCCCAAAAACGTTTTAAACACATGCTTTAGAATACAAAAAATATGATCATTGCTGCATTTCAGTTCAATCTTAAAATCACATTTTAACTTATAACTAATTGAAGCTATGCACGTTATTGTATTCTAGTTTCATAGCAAACTATTATGTTTGCTCCATTCACAAAATTCTTATGTTGAAGCGATTGATACTTGATTAAACACAACTGAATAAAGAATTATTAACAAATATTATTAATTAATAAAATTCATAAAATAAATCCCAGTGCCAGATACGAATTGTACTATTTTCATACAACTGACCAAACTACTTCTGAACGCTATTTACAGATCCCAATTAATTAGAAAACTCGCTAAAAACTCCTTGTTATGCCAAGAGACTGGAAGCCAGAAGTAACCCTACAACGTTTTAAACACAATTTATCTTACAAAATTCCCTTAAATTAATGAAAATAAAAACACGAAGCATACATTATCTCCATGTTGAGGGAGTTACGGATGATTTACTAACACTCATTATTAAGTTTCTCCTGCTACAGTGAACACTCACAAAAGTAAACACACACTTCAAAATACTAAAAAACATGATCATCGCGGCTTACGTCTATTACGCGCAGCATCATCATTGAATAATTATTACTTGGATTTATTGCAAAAATTGCGCTCGAAATTTCTCCAAAATTGGCAAATGTACTCGCTTGTAAGGCCAGATTCTGGTACTACGCTTGATTTATGAAAGGGACTCTAAAGAGCTAATTAACTTAATTTTACGATGCAGTGGCCATAAAAGAAAATAGCCATCATATATCACAGAATTTAACTGTGTCCATAATATGAATCTTAATAGAGTCCCTTCCGAACAGCACATGTTCGGCATGTCTGTGAAAGGGATATTTCCGAGGAGCTTCGAAATCTTAGGATTTCAAATTATAGCTTGACTAATGAGAAAGCAATTTACTGCGGAGCATTTGATTGACATCCACGTGAGCGAAGGACTCCATACGTTAATGATAAAGGCTAAAATTGATTAGAAAGATATCTAGGTATCTCTATTATTGTATAGTGAATATTTATTGGTTTTGAAAATGGTATATGCCGCTTGTCGCTTATTCAATTTAAATGTTATTATCAAGTTGCCTTCAATCCAATAACTCAGTTTGATTTTCGAAAGCAAAAATATGGTCAGGGTCTACTTGCAGAGGCATAGAATAGTTGAATCATTTATTTTGAAAACCCGTCAAGTGATACAATTGCTAATTTTTGGAAAACATCTGTGTGTCACCATTTTTCGAAATTTTAGAGTTTGTCGCTTGACTGGTTTTTGAAATAAAAGGTTCAATTCTAAGGTGGACACGCAGCTATTACTAACATATCATTTTTATTACCTACATTAAAAAAATAGGGGATACGCCTTATTGGTCTAAATGGCCTTTTTGGAGCACCTACCTTACCTTTAGCTTCTTACTACAAGAATTTTAGTGTAACTAAACATTGTTTCCTAAATTGTTATAAAATATTCGTATAAAATCTTCGTTTTTTGTCTTTTGGAGTTTTTAATTTATTTTTACTTTTTTTGTAGGTACATTCATATCGTTATTGAAAATCTTACGACTCTTCAGTCTTTTTAAAATTATTTCATAAAACTCATGAATTTATTTATCTACTTTGTCAAAAGTACAAAAAAGGTCTTTCTTGTTAAAACACAGTGATTGCACATACCTTTTTATTTATTTATTTATTTATTTAAGTTTATGATTGTGTTATAATTTAATGCTTTTGAACAAAAGCAATCAGCCCAAACCTAGTTATTTACATCTGTGTTTAGTATAATACAACATATATTAGTAAACAGACTTTTTATTTTTAAGTCAATAAATACGATGTTTATGTTCTTTGACTTTTGAAAAGAAGCTTTAAAAATTCATGCACTAAAATATGATCTTTACTGCATGTCCATGATTGTAAATTTCAAACAATATATACACTTGCGGTTTATTTTCTTACCATCTTATCCTGCAAAGAAACCATTACTTTCAACTGGTCTGTGAGAAGAAATCCCTACTCTGAAATAAACAAGAAAAAAATGTTTTCATATCTATGCTCCCTAGCCGAAACGTTATGAGTAGATATTTATGATTTTAAACTCGGGATAATGTTCGAAAATAGCTATCATAAGGAATTCTACAGACGAGTCCCCGGCTATAAAAAATGAAATGTAGCCTAGAAAACCTTCTGAACATATTTTTACATTACATTTTTACAATAGGAGTAAACAAATATTTTCTTTTAGAAAACGGGTTCCTGAAACAAGAAATATCTTTTTTTATTTATGGAAATATTCTTATAAACAACAACAAGGAATATCCACAAAATTTAAAAACCTTTTATTTTATTTTAATTATATATAGTAGGGTGCTCCCCCCCCCCCAAAAAAAAGAAATCAATGTTTCAAGTCGCACACCCAGTTATATTTTCTTTTTAGGTCGAAACAACTGTAAAAAAAATTCATAAATTTAAACAACGGCAATCCGTGCCGACTTGAGCCCGAAAGTGTAAACCAGCTCCGTGTACTAGGCCGAATAATAATAATAATAATAATAATAATAATAATAATAATAATAATAATAATAATAATAATAATAATAATAATAATAATAATAATAATAATAATAATAATAATAATAATAATAATAATAATAATAATAATTTGAGTTCCGAAATTTTTAAATTAAAATTATGTTTTGGCAATCATGAGTTGCTGCCGGACCCTACTCATTGGAGACATTGTTTCTAGAAATGGCTCCAGTCCCCCAAAGCCTGCCCCTTCTCCTGAGTGGTTACGTGTGTAGAGTTGTGTGTGTGTGTGTAGGCACACGGCCGTGCGTGTAGGCTTGTGTGCGTGCGTTGACCAGCGTGTATGCACGTAGGGGTGAGTGAGTGTGTATGTGTATGAGCGTGCGTGTGTGTAGTACATGGACGCCATTGGCCAGTGATCAGGACCAGATGAGCCACGCCTGCAGAAGCCGGTGGGCGGTGGTTCTGCAGAGGGCCCTGGGTCAAGCTGAAAAAGGAACCAAACGTCAAGAACGGTCCAACGAAAACAATAAACAATTGTGATTGCTTAAAAAACATTTTTTTTTTTTTGGAAGTTTGAATAAATTCAATAATGTTCATTTTGATAAAACGTCTAAAATTTAGGATTTTCATCAAAAAATGGATTTTTTTTCGATTTATCTTATTTTGATCTATAAAATATCAAGTTCAAAAATTAATAGCGAACACATTTTCAAATCAATGTTTGCAAATGAATAATATATTTAAAATGAAAAATTTAAAGAATTTTTTTTTTTAATTTGAAAGAGTTTAAATTCTGAGAACTATATGGCAGACTTAAAAATTGTTAAACAAGTTTTGCAATGTGTGAACAAAAATCTATAAAAAAAAAAGGAAAATATCTCTCTACATTTCTGAACCAAATAATAAATTTCCCTTTAAGTAATCCTTTACCCTTTACACACTTTGAAATTTTAAGGGCAGTATAAAAATTAGTAAGCTTTAAGTTAAATGTTAATTAGCGTGACGAAATTTAAGTTTTTAGAAGATGACAACTGTATTGACTAAGACTGAAGCATGTCTTACCCGACCACTTGCTGCGAAAAGAGATAATAGTTTAAGTCCAAGTTAAGTTCTTTTCTCATTTAATTGTCATAGAGGTTTGTACCTTTGGTGATTTCATGCAAAAAATATTTCATCCGAATGGAATTTTCTTCATTCTATGATATACTGTTTCTGAATAGTCTAGAAATGGGACTTTTTCTGCTATACAGCCACTTGCCAGTTTTCTTTTGACCCACAAAATGTAATTAAAGGTGATGAAATTGCTACAGGTGTGAGTCTTTCAAGTTTTTAAGCATTTGTAGTTTAAGAAGTAACAATGGATCAATACCAATACCGATGACACCAATGGAGTCTTGTTGTGATAACATAACCTTCTGGAAGTGATAAAATTAAAAGAGTAATGACTTTGGAATCATTAATCATTGCATAAGTAAATAAATTTTTATGTTCCTCCATCAATAATGACTTCTGACAATCTTTAGCTTTACTAATAATAAAGCTGAAAGTATCTGTGTTTGGATATCGGATCTCTCTCTGTTTCGATCTCCGTCCGGTTCTCTGTGATAGCGCCTAGACTGTTCGGCCGATTTTCTTGAAATTTAGCACAAATTAGTTTGTAGCTTGGGGTGTGCACCTCAAAGCGATTTTTCGAAAGTTCGATTTTGTTCTTTTTCTATTCTAATTTTAAGAACATTTTACCAAGAAAATTATCATAACGTGGGCGAAGAAATTACCATAACGTGGACTAGCAAATTACCATAACGTGGAGGAGCAAATTTCTATAACAAGGGCATGCAAATTAACAAAGCAAACCGGCGAAAAATTCATCATCCATTATTTGCAAATATACGGGTGAACCAAATTACCTTTTAACTTTCTACTACGGGCAAAGCCGTGCGGGTACCACTAGTGATCAATATACCTGCGTAGACGTACTCAAAAATATGAATACTATTATTTACATATACTTATTAATCAACGGAATGCAAACAAAGGTTCAAAAGTGCATATCTTTTTGTACTATAAAATTTGCATTAAAAACAACTAAAATTTCCTCTTTGCGCTGTTTTAGACTAAAAAAAAGAAAATGATCTAGTGTTCCAATCTTTTATTTAAATATTTAACAAAGAACTTCGAATAAATTGCTTTACTTCTTTAAAGATATATTTTCGTAAAAGAGATATTTCTAAAAAGCAACATATATATATATATATATATATATATATATATATATATATATATATATATATATATATATATATATATATATATATATATATATATATATATATATATATATATATATATGCTCAAAAGATATGCCCAACTGGAAAGATATCATACCTACAGAATCAATCTTTAAACCTGTTTTATGCTTCGAATAGTTTATGGTTCTTAAAGAGTAAAATAAGCCTTTTTCAGAATACCATTTTTGCGTTTTTTATACGTAAAGACTATCAGAAACATATGTTTGCTAAAATATGGCCCTTCTAGGGAATTCAGAGAAAGTTTTCGAAAAATGGCCTAAAAGAAAGTTTCTTATGCCATTGTGTAAACGATGTTTTTTATGATAAACGTAGACCTGAAGAGGATTTAACAAGTTTCATTGCAATAAAATGTGTTTTTAAGACCTCAGAAGAGATTTTTTTTTAGTTTAAATCTTTTAGCTTCAATGTGTGTGTGTGAACTTTATATGGCTACACGATTAAGAAATAATTACGCTTTCCAAACAGCTAAAATTCCTTTTTGCAAAAATCCCGCTAAAATTTATAAATTTTAATCCATTATTCTCAATTACATTTTATATCCTTTGAAATAGGTTTTTCGTTCGTTTTTCTAAGTAATTTTGAGTTTCAAAGACGCCTAAGAACCAAATATCCTATAAAAACAAACAAAGCCATGACTTCAAAGGATGTGACGTCACCAGCACCCCTGAAACTTCCGGTTAAGCGCGTATATATTGTAAATGATGAGTGTTTACGAGTGTTTAGGCGATTTTATTTTCCTTTTGAAAAAAAGAAGAACATGTATTCTGATTATTTTAATGCATTAAATGAGAATGATAAGATTCGCTATACTCACAAATTGTCTGTCAATGAGTGTAACCTTCCTGATCCTTTTGACAGCGAAATAAAAAAAAAAACGAGTCTTCGTTAGTCGTTCATTACCCGCGATCTCAATGATCAGCATTTATAAATAACTCGTAAACAGACATTAAGTTGACACAAAGCTGCTTTCGAAAATCACACAGATCTGCCATGCTACAGGTACGTTGTGGCTGACAAGACTAAAAATTTTGGAGTATATAACGCTGAACAATTGGCCATTTCAGTGCTTGTTCAAGTTTGAAATAAAAAACGATGGTGAAATTGTAATTCCTATTCTTAATTTGAAGCTACTTTGTCAAAGAAGATGGAAGCACTGTGTTCATACGGAATGGCTATGGCAGGGAGTTTTGGAGTCATATTCAGTCAATTCTTCTGTTGTAGCTTTTCAGTTCACACACTCTTACTGGTTTATGGTTGCTACCTAATTTTTAGGTTTGATATTTTGTTACATTTTTGTTTATCACCTTTTTTGCTTGATCAACTTTCTTCTGTTGTAAGATTAATATGTCATAGACATTGAAAAAAAAAAAGCAAGATAACAAAATCTAAATTTAATCTCCGACTGCTTTATCCTGCGTTAAATTTACTTTGAACGTGATACCAATAGCTATACTATGATACTATACTGTAACTTTCATTAATGTGTTTGTTCACCAGTTATCGAACATCTAAATTTGTTTACAGTTCCAGCGTGCAATTTTAAAGTACCGTCAACAGCTCTTGATAACTCGAGAGACCGACTAAAATGTTCGTGGTATTGGTAGTTCGAGCTATGGAAAGTTTCCACAACAGTCTCAAGAGTTTGAGACCCGAGGAAAACTTTGAGATAAGGGAATATTTCGAGTTATCGAGATCTGACTGTATTTGACTGAACCGATTATTTAGTTTGTCCGTCAAATAGACTGCACCGATTTGAACTGAATATTTGGTGCATCTTTAAATTAACATTTCAAAGCATATTTTGTAGACTTGGAGAAATTTGTCATCAGCAATTCAATCATCAGCCATTCTGTTTCTAACTGAAGATCTGGTGTAAAAACAAGCTGCACATCACTCGAAATCGCGGATAAAGCAAACATTATGTTCGTTTAGTTTGGTTTGCTATTTACTTACATAAAAAATTACATTAAATTGAAAGTCTTGGCTAAGTCGGACAAAAAATCCGACCTCTTTACTTGTTAAATACAGTAATTTTCTGTTTTAGAAATTATTCATCATTTTCTTAGGTAGAAGAGTCCCGTTGCGTATTGAGAAGAAAATATTAAACATTTTGCACAGAAAATAAAGCCCATACATTTGTTTACCTGTGGATATTTCAATTTCATCGGAGATAAAACTTCATTTTCAATTGTGGTTTACAACCTATTTCGAGACTGTCGATTATCAGCTTCTATCCTCATTATTTTCCAAAAACATTCATTTATAAAAAATAAGTTTTTTTTTCTGAATGTATTAATAGTTAAATTACTATGTGCATATTAGCAGTAATATTTTTTTAATATAGGGAAGCATTTCTTCGTTTTTTCACTGTATCATTCATTCACTGTTGTTACGAATAACGGCTATTATGAACAAATTTTTGTTTATTTTTTACATTTCATACTAACAGATTCATATATATGTTGTTGTTACTTATGCCACTCCAGGATCCGAGTCAGTCCGAGCCTTACAATCGAGTAGCAATGCTATTCGATTGTAATGCAAAGGGAAACGGCTTCCGTTAAAACGAGTCCCTATTTCTTGGTGAAAGTCCGATTTGGCTCAGACAACACGATAAATGGCAGCACCATTCATGGAAAGTTTGATAATTTAGAATCAGACCAGAAGTTGAATAACTTCAACGGCTGGGGGGGGGCTGGCACCCCCTGAGGAATCGTTTCTCTAGAAGGAATTTGTGATCACGAGCATATTTAACGACCCCCAATCACCTTTAATGACGACGGTGGTTCTTGGACCGGCTAGGATCAAACCAGGAACCCTCTGGTCACAAGTCTGATGCATTGGGGCAGTTCACACTACGGCCGTCCGTCCCGTCCATCACGTTTTTTTCCCACCCGAAACAGGTTTTCTTTGCTGGTTGCCATGACAGTAAGCCATCTTGAACGGGAGTGGTTTCGATCAGAGATACCTTGATATCTGACGGCCGTCAAAAGCAGAACAGCATTTCATTGGTTTCCGCCAAACAGCACGCTCTTCTCTCTGGCAGGTGAATTCAGCCACGTGATTGATGTTCGACGATCGTATGTGAATGCTACTGTTTTCGTTGGCAGTCCGTCACGTCAAAAAACAGGACGGCCGTGGTGTGAATTTCCCTTTACCGATCAGTTCACCACCACCCGTTCATTATATATATATATATATATATATATATACAGTCAAACCTCGATATCGCGACACCCGGATTTCACGACACTCCGGATGTCACGTCACTTTTTCAAAGTCCCGAACTTATGCCATATAATTTTAATGTTAAGTAGCTCCGGATTTTACGACAGTCTTTTAGGTGCACTTTCGGTTACGACGACACTTCGAGCTGCGCCGACTGGATGAAATATTTCTTTGCAATTGCTAAATTTATATTAAAATAATGAAAACATCTGAAAATGTTTGTTGTAGGAACTTCGGAGTCTGACAAGAGATTTGACCAGGCATGACACCTCAAGAATTGTGAGGGATAAGTAGTTAAGTTCTGAAAGGTACAGGTTTCAGACTTTGAAAAGAGGGACAATAGAAAGGAATTCAAAGCAGGTATAAGAGCTCCTCATTAGATTGAAAAAGGATACACAACTCTAAAGTTTATAAAATAATTAGAAAGTGTTTTTTCATATTCGAAAGTTGGGGCTTAGACGTCAAAACCTAATCAAATTGAGGACAAAAGTGAAGAGTCTTGAATTGTTTTCTTTCTTGCTGATACTTTCGTGGAATGGTGGAGTGTTAAAAATGCTATTGAAAAGTAAGTTTAGTTAGAAAATTTTTAGTTACACAAAAAAATCATAATAAAAAGATTTTTTTTTAATAATGTTTGTTATATCCACCAATAATTCAAAATTACATTAGTTAAATCTAATTTAAAATGTATATAGATACTATTAATTTCTTTATTAAATCTAATTTAATGTTAACTAATGTTTAATTATGAATTTTTGAACTATTCCGGTTATGACGTCGCTCCGGCTATGACGACACTTTGTTGACAGTCCCAAAGGTGTCGTGATAACGAGGTTCGACTGTATATATATATATATATATGTATATATATATATATATATATATATATATATATATATATATATATATATATATATATATATATATCACACATACTTGGTGGTTTACAGTTGCACATTTTCAGGTTTGATGTTTTATTATTTTTTTTTCATCTCTAAATTAGTTTGATGAACTCCCTTCCATATGCATTTATTTATTACAGAATAATAAGTAAATCGCTCAAATTAAAGCAAGACCAAGAGAGCTGCAATAGTACTTAAAGAAAGAACTTTAAAGCAACTGCTAAAGATAATGTGGGGAAAAAGTGATTCTTCAGTGGTGTTATTTGTTATCTCATCAAAAACAACCCTGTTGTAAAAATTTCCCCGCCATGAAAACCTTAAACTTTTCCGCACAAAAAAGAAAGCCTTTGTCCTAAACCCAAAAACCCTCATCCTTAAAAAATTATGAAAGCTACTTTGCCCTCCAAGCATCTCTGTCAAACTATCATCCTCCCTCTTCTCATCTTTCATCACACCTACTTCCATTAGAACCTCTTCCCACCTTCAACTAATCATAAATATGGATAGATCCTTTAAATTGTTTATCCTGTTTGGCGGGAAGCTTTTCAAAGTGAAGTGGTTGCTTGGTGAGCAAAAAGCTGGGGGGTTAATTTTTTGTGTATGTAGCCAATGGCCCCCAAGAATATGTATACAAAAAATCATTAACATAGTTCCCCAAGGGACTGTGACAGAACCCCGGGAAGGTAAAAATTGTTGGTTAAAATGAGAGGGGTGAGGGACGGGGGTCAAATGGCACAAAATACACATCAGTAGGGCACAAGGAATGTGTGAACGAAATTTAAGCTTGATTCATCGTTTCGTCTGGACTGTAGCCCTGTCAAAGAAAGCGAAAACTTTTTTGAACAGCGATTTTCTAACTTTAACTCGAGGGGATCGTATTTTGGTTTACGTCGTCATGGGCCACTAGAGATTGAGTATACCAGAAATCAACACCGGGGAACTTTATGAGGCTGAGATACAGAGGGGTGAAAAATGAGACTTCCGCCGGAAGTAATGAGGGTGCTCGTGCAGCCCTGCAACCTAGTGTTCAAATAGTGAGCATAGCCTGGAATTTGATCCATGTATATAAGTTACAAAAAATCCGCAATTATTCTCCCAAACTAGCTAAAAATACTCTTAAGCAGTACTTCGCACTCAAAAACCTCTCCATAAAAAGTTCATACACATTTTTATTTATTTAGA
This sequence comes from Uloborus diversus, assembly GCF_026930045.1. Taxonomy (NCBI): domain Eukaryota; kingdom Metazoa; phylum Arthropoda; class Arachnida; order Araneae; family Uloboridae; genus Uloborus; species Uloborus diversus. Next base: position 63,454,935 of record NC_072735.1, on the reverse strand, counting down.
AGCTAAAAAGCTTCACGTAAATGGAAGACTGCGTGCCAAGCGCCTTGCCTCCGGACATACACAGGAATGATTTACAAAACAAGAGAAGGAAATACAAACCAGGGCACCGGTGGAAATCAAACCTACGACCTCTGGATTAGAAGACGAAGCTTCTACCACAGAGCCACGGAGGCCGCGTTTATACACATATTTCTTCTCTTTATATGGTTAATTTAGATTGAGAGCGTTCGCATACCTCAGCCTGTAGCAACCGGTAGGTTGATCACATAGCTGCTAATGACGTCAGGGCATGCTAAAGCATTGGAACTGACGTCGTAATCAGTCATGTGATCAACCGACCGGTAGCTACCTGTTGAGTATGCGAACGCAGTCCTTAAGAATTATTAAATGAGATAGTATTTGTAAGGTCGAAAAATTAACTTATTGTTTGTAACACAGTGTACTTTTGGAATCTTGAGTTCCATTAGATGCATAAATAAAACATCTCATGCTAGAAATGAGTTAAACAAGACTCAAACAGGAAGCTAAATGCAAGAAAAAAATTCTTAGAAAAATCTAAGGGAATTTCGTATTTGTAACTAGTAAATAAAATAAGAGAAATAAAAATAACTTTGAGAGAGAGAGAAACCTGAACTTTTTTACCACTAACTCTTAATTACCTCCATTAGACTTGGCAAAGGCTAGACGAGAGTTATAAATTCTAATGTATATATATATATATAATAGATATAAGAAGCGTAAAACGTTATTTCTTTACGAATCAAATCATGTTCAAAAAGATTCTAAATGACAAATGCATTTTTCCAAATAAGAATTTCAAGAGAAATGATTATCGCGTATTGCAAAACTAAAATTTAAATTTGTAATAACCTAAGTGTCATAGTTTCAAACTAATAGGAAATGGTTGCAAATTGACTAAAATGATATTATTGAAAACGAAAGTGGCTAGTTAATGGCGCTTCACAACACAGTTTCCTCCAATTTGTAACTCTAAAATGAAACATTTTACCACATTAAAGAATGTCTTTCATTAAGACGCAATAAGTTCCAAGGGAAGTACAGAGCGTTGAATGATTTTAAACTACTACAACGTCATAGCACACTGTAAATTAAGTAGGCTGGAAAAGACGTATTTGAGTTTTAAGTACGCTTGAAGGCGTACATCCTGTGGAATACAAAGTTATAATTTAGCTTTAGGCACTTAGTTATTTCAATTATGTATGTAACCGTCGAAATAGCTGTACACTCTGAGTGAATTTCTGTCTAGAAATTTGAGGTATTAGAAATTGGAAGTAGAATGTGTTTCCAAAGCGCATGTAATGTATCTCAAGACATTATTATTGGTATTTTAATTTAATTTGAGGTTCTGTTTCGGTAATTTTGTTTCGTTCATATGATATTAATTATAAACCTTGCATTAAAAAAAACTTTAAAAAATAATTACAACATTTTTACTCGTAAGGGAAGCATAAAACTACAAATAGAGTGGTAATAGCCTTTTTTAAAATAAAATTCGCATCATTCTTTATGGATAAAAATAGAAATAAATAAAATATATTGACAAGTCTCTGAAAGAGAATAAAAATAATAATGACTCGTTCTGCAGGCTACAAACAAAAATAAAATCTGACTTTCATTTTGGAATTTCAACTTGTTAATTAATAAAAATTTACCGAGAATGTAAACCAAAATCAAGTGAGTAACATTTCTCAAAGGTAACACTATCAGCTCATACGAATTTCAAACCGATTCACTTTTACTGAGAGTGTTGTTCATTATTATGCTGTTAAAACTATTCTCATAAATTGTAGACATAGTAAGCGGTTTAAACAGGGCTGCAGATTTGGAGTCTGACAGATTTTGGTGTAAACAAATCGGAGTTGGAGTCGGAAGTCAAAGGTTATAAATTCCAAGAGTAGGAGTCGGAATCGGTTATTTTTCTTCTGAGTCCGCAAATTTACCAATTCTGAGGAGTCAGACACAAGTTTCTCAAGATTTGGTAAAATATCAGGCAAAAGCTCTTAAAGGGACGCATTCCGTTTCGAAGAGGTTTAAGTATTTATTGACACCACCACTCCTAGCTAGTGTTAACACTTGAAGGACTGGGTTACATATGTGCAACATAATTTCTATTAAAAAACACAAAGAATTTATAAATTACATTTTTGAAACACCAGAATCGTAATATCATCAGAAATATAATAATAATAATAAATAATAATAATAAAATAATAATAATAAATAATAATAATAAAATAATAAAAAATAATAACAATAATGACGATGATGATGAAGATTGTGATGATGTTAATGGTTATGATAGTGATGATGACAATTGTGATGATGTTGATGATTATGATAATGATGAAGACGACAACCACAATAACAACAATCGCTATTCTAACAACAACGACAATTTTAATAATAATAATGATGATACATTGTTCAAAAAATAACTTTTTAAAAAACAGTACCTTTTTCAATATCACCACAAAGTCTATGGTCTTCAAAAGGATGAACGTGTTTCTCTTTTAGCGAATCTTTTTATTGTAAAAATAATGATTGTTTCCTATTAAAGATGCTGAAACCCTTTCTTCATGAAACAAGGAGCTCCGCAGGAACTACACGAGCCTACTTTATGGAATATTTTCTAGCATCTGCTCAATATTCTCTTACTTAGCTAAGACAGCAAATTATAATAAAAATACCTTTTTAACATTTTAAGCTAATTTATAGAAATGAAATAAGCATTACTTATCTGATGAAATAGATACCTGAAAAAAAAAATAAACACACAAATAAAGTTTTGGCACGTTTTAGAGAGACAATGCAGTTGATGTATTGTTTATTCTTTCTTAATTAAAAAAATATATAAAATCGGTTTAAAAAATTTAATTTAAATTATTTTTTAAATAGCAAATCAAGATAAATATGTTTTATCAAATAAAAACATATCGTTTGTTAATCTTTCTTTTTGGTGAAAGTAAATCGCCTCGGGTTTTATTTTTCCCCGTTGCCAGGAATTTCGAAACAAAATAAGTACACTTTAGAAAATAAATAAATAAATGATAAAATGCCCTCGTTCATAAATAATTTTCATAAAAAAAAATTAACACATCTGCTCTTTCTTTCTGTTAAAAAAAAAACACTCCAAATTTTATTTTATTTCCCGTTGTAAAAAAATAATAATAACAAAGTTAAAACATTATAATTAAAATTAAAGCAAATCATCTCAACAATCATTATTTCACAGAAAAAAAGGGGCTGCAAAGCAGGAGCCGGACTGATTTGAGGTAACTTTTTTCCTATTACACAAAACTAAAAATCAAAAACATATCCAAGGTTGGCAAATATTTTCCAAATTTTAATAAGCTCTATAGTAAGAGTTAATGCTAAAAACAATTAAATTGCTCAAAAAATTCCTTAAAACAACTAAATCAAAAAATCCCTTCTGTGCATCTTCGACATTAACAGCATTTTCCAACGAAATTTGCTGGAAGCAAATCCGCCTTAAAAGTGCAGGATCTATTTATGCCTTAAGTTTTCCCATCGCAGCTCATGTTCAGTTTTTTTTTTTTTTTTGAACTGTTCAAAACTGAACAAAAAACTCTGTTTAAATCAAAATAAAATGTGGGAATGAAGTGCTCTTCTCGAGATCGGCAAAAGTTATTAGCGAGGAGACAGACGAGCAACACATTTTTTTCATAAAAAGTAGTCGAAAACTTTGTCGAAAACATTGGAAAATCATTCCAATGTTTGCCTCGACTGTGTTTTGGTTGGGTTGAACCTGTCTTCGTTTTTAATTGCACTGATGATGGCACTTGTATTTTAGAGTGCCGAAACAGCTGTTTGCTGGTTTTTTAACCTTTTTTCATTTGAATTTGTACTTTATATACGTTGTCATATTTTATTCACATTTTCCTCATTTTGAAACCCTACTTTTTAATTTTTAATTTCTCAATATTTATCTCATTATTTGGTTTATTTTGAACTTTATTTATTTTTAGTGTTATTTTTAAGATATATAAAGCCTTCATTCGTAATTTGCCCTTCCTTCTTTTATTTTTACGTTAAAGTAGGCTAAAAGTGAAGGTTGTTGCTATGAAGAAAAAAGGGAGAAAACTTTTGTTATAGTCATAAGAACTATTTTATTTCCAAGTTTTGACTTTCATTTCGACACATGAATTTTATAGATATTACTATTTGTAAAAATTGAATGATTTCTTTGTTGAAATGATTTCAGAATAAATCTTTAAACTCAAAAGGAACAAAAATGTCCATACGGGTTTAGTTGGCATGGAATACGGAAGTTCGGTGGCCTAGCTTTCCCCGTAAAATCTTCTAAACTATTCTCAAAAGGTTGTAAAATTTTGATTTAATTTTAAACTTTAATAAATACACGAAATGTTAAAAAGCAGTGTTGGAAGTAAATATTCTAATCTAAAAGAAATGAATGCCACGATATTTCATATAGGTCTTCGTTCTTAAAATGATTTTAAAAAGCGGCAATAGTTCATTATGAACACAATTACAAGTGCGCAATTCTGGATAATCTCTTATTGGAATTTCAAACACAAAACACATTACGGGAAATAAATTTGCTTTATGTTATTTTAACTCTACACATTTACGTCTGTTTAACGAGGGGTTTGAATGAAAAGAGCAAAATTCAATTCATCTTGCGATTCAATTTTCCCCCGTTGGCTTCTTTTGTCTGAATGTTTTCAGAAACAGCTTAGATGATTTTCGGAAAATGTAATAAATTACGTTTTCATAATAAAAGTAAAGCAAACTGCCGTGACTAAATTTTTCAACTGTGTTTACTTTCCCTGTTTGCTTATCGAGTTTCTGGGAAGGAATGATACGCAATTTATTACAAACAGTTCTGCCTAATATTAAATTGAATATCAGATTTCTATTTATCAAAGATATTTTTTGACGTTCGTTTCATAGTCTCAAATATTAAGAAAATTTCTTTCTCTTTCACATGCAGCTAACTCCTTTTATTTATTTAAGAAGTCAAATAAATCATCTTATTTATTTGCATTTCCATCCTGCCGTATCGTTTAAGAAATATTTTGAAATATTGCTCATTTCGTGGCATCCCTTTGTACGAAACGTAGGTAATTTTCAGAAGAAAATTATAAATGTATTACTTCTTATTTTTCAACAAGGGAATTAGAAGTTAACAAATGTGAATATTCTTTTGAGCAAATAATGAGTTACTAAGAAATTAAAGATTTGTTCATTCATTTCAGCTGTAAAGTATTTGAGTAAATAATGAGTGTTTTGAATTATTTTGTTTATCTCTAATAATTTGCTTCGGAACTGATGTGATATACCCCACCCTTGGCGACTTTTTCCTGTGGGCGCCAAGAAAGCGTCGCCAAGAAAACGATGTATGACGACATATGTCATACATCGTTCTTAGCGATGCTTTTTTAGCGCCAACAGGAAAAAATCAGATAAAAAAACATGATCAAAGCACTTCAGAGTACAATATATATAAAAACAACATAAAAGCACAACAAAAAACATCACGAATATATGCTTCAAAAATGTACAGGGCCGGGGTTTTTTGTAAACATATTAAAATACAATGAAATAAATTATTGTATTAATTACAAGTCGAAATTAATGCATTAATTTTTTTTCTTCATTTCTCCGGGATACGAGCCCAGCCGAGGTCTCATTACGAAAGTACTATGAGACCTCTGGCTCGCCAGGACCTCGCTCCGCTCGGTCCGTTATCCCTCCGACTGTTAATATACATTACAGTAGGAGTATGATCACAGTTATGTATATTTTCATGGAGACACCCAAGGGTGGCTCCTTCCATTCAGTGTACAATAATGACACAGTTTTAAGTGTGAAATAAGCACCATTATTGTGCAGATTTACTAATAAAATTCAGCATTTTTAAGAGTACAACCGAAAGAACTTTCAATTGTTAACATAAAATTCAGTACCTAAAGGAGGCACGTTAATAGAATGTCTAAATAATTCGTGGCATCGATAAGAATTAACTTTTAGAACAAAATAACCGTACTATTTCTGTAAAATTAATTTACATACAGTAAAAATAAAGTTAAAAACTACAAGAACCCCTCAAGGATTTGTAAAAACAAAGAATTTTGGAAGTGAGAGGTTTTCTTTTGAATTCTAAAATAAAGAACTTACCTTTTTATATGGTATAAATATTCACACTCAGTCTAAAACAATACATCATATGACAATGGCACTTTACAGATACACACCACGTTGGAGTTAACTTTTAATTAACCTTCAAGTTTGAAGAAACTGGCATTTTCTAATGTTTTTACTTCAAAACACAACTACTGAATTTAAACTAACATAAAATAAGCATTCCTGTAAGGTATATTGCACGAAACAACACCACGTATCTCTCCTGCGTGAAACCCAAACAACCCAAGTAAACAAGTTTGAACAGATCTGTAAGATTGCCTTCGGGTTGCTAAACACAGGTTAGTTTGGCCAGGGATGCCATGCATAAAAAATTATCGCCTCATTGGCGAGAAAAATATTTTAATTTTGTGCAAAAAAAAATCGAATGTCGCCAAATGGGGGGGTATATCACATCTGTACCTTTGCTTCTTGTTTTATTATGCTCGGTTTAATTCCTCGCTTGAACATTGCAAATGGTGTTTTTGGTGAAAATTACATTAGAGTGTATAATTTTGCTTAAAATGATAATTATTTATTCAATATTCCAAATTCGTTAACTCCTTTTCTTTTTGTGTTGGTATTTCAAATAAGATGTTTTGAAGAATACAATTTTGTTTTAGTGCACATACGTATATACACGTATACACACATAATAACGTTCACATGCATATACTCGTGTTGACATGTATATAGACGGTGTACATATACACATGCATTCAAGTACATAATAACATATGTACCTCCATACACGTATATACTCTTGTCTGCACGCATATAAAACTACTCGTGAGGACACGTACATTTACGTATTTACATAAAGATACGTATAGATTCAAAACTCAAATGTGTACCTATTTACATGCTTATATACGCAAGCAACAGTATATATACGTATCTAGTAGTATAATATGTACAATCTTATAAGCTCAGTTCTAATTTTACGTATACTCTAAAAATGCATTTCTAGTAAAATTAATATTTAACCGCTACCTGTCTTATAAGTTAATATTGAAAGAATGATATGCGTTTTCATGATTCTATAACCACTTCATCCCATCCTACTTAAATTGCTCTGAAATACTGTATAAAATAAAAACAGCTAGCTGGTACTGAGTAAGTGTCCTTGAGACATATGGGAAGTTTCCTCAGCTGGCAATATGTTCAAATTTCTAAGAAACAAAGTTTAAAGACACGTTTAGATTTTAAAGTGTTTCATATGCAAGAAAAAATGAAAAATAAAGTTTTGAACAATAGCCTATCAACGAAGTTGACAAATGCGTGTCTCGCATCTTCTTGGCAGACGGTGGGAGGTAAAAGAGGTTTGGGGTGCATTGTGCTGCTTAAGCATTGATATTGGGTAATTGGGGTATCAAGCTACAATGAAATGCGATCTGATGACATTTATAATCCAAACACAAAAGGAATGAAAATTTTTGTACCGAATATCTAAAAAATCTGCTTATTGTACTGGATTTAGGGTCCATTTCATTGGCCAGGTATTTTCTTCAAGAAAACTTAACTGACCTTTTGAGGTTCGAACATCAAAGTTCTTCACATTTTACATATTTTAAACAAAAATATGACCTTTTTACTCTGATTAAAATCAGGGAACATTTTAGGATTTTTGCAAAAACTTTTGCGATTCTGAGAGCATACTTCTCACAGAATATATTAAATGATTTGAAAAAGATTTCATATATCTAATATCTATGGGGATTGGCCACTTTTGGCAGGTTTTGCACTTCCGTCCAGTAAATACGACAATACGAGGCACCCTAATGGGCACTTAAATGTATGAGGTTTCATTGCCACATACTTAACTAGAATTTTTACCCTTGACTAATGAGGTGGAGTGTCTCTTACTCCAGGAAAATTTCCGAATACAAAAGATTTTAATAGTTACATAACTGATTTTACATGTATATGTGCGTCATTTACGATACTGTTTCAGTTGTATTTATATAAGTAAGTTTTGTGAAATGATGGGAAATGTTCTTACTTGAATTTTCAAGATTTTGTGAAGTGTACAAGGAAGATAATTATGAGACTGTTTTGATGCATCCCTTCAAATCACAAATGTAACAAAAAAAAAAAAAAAAACACGCTAAGAAGTAGTCATCCTTAAATAAAATTCGAAGACGTTTCTAAATTAATAGCTCAGTTTCACTGCAATATTAAAGCGCGTATTATCTTGCTGCTTGTAAACAAACACCATCCAAACAATGTTTTTCTTCTTAAGTTACTGACATATCCATGCTTAAAGTGAATAATTAATTATGCTTCTGGTTATCTTAACTCCAATTTATAATTGCATTCCCAAAATAAAAACAATATTAAACGAATGTCATTTTCGATTAAACTGCTTACGCAACGCAACATTCTTTACCATTTTCTCAAGCGTTGATTGTCATTTATCACTAACCGAGCTTGCAAGAAAAATTACGCTACGTTGTTTAAAGTAAATTGAATCTAGCTTTACAAGATAAATCTTCTCTATACCTTTTATTCCTCTATTTAACGTACGCGGGGAAGATATTCGTGTTAATTTTGCAGCTCCAACAAGGCATGAATTACTGAAAACTATTAACTGGAGGGTTACGCAAGAATATAAATTTCTTCCAGATGAGTTTTCGAGTAGGAAGCAGGGAATTCTTTTGTACGTGATACTATTTGAAAGCACTCGAAAATTTACATGCAATGAATCATCGTTATCTCGTTTTGACATTTATTTCGGTTGCATAGGATTTTGAATTGATTGCAAAACTTAAATTGAATTTTGCATGCACTTTCGCTGTTTTAATGCGAAATTGTGTTCTTCTGTTGATGTTTATTCATGAAAATTACAAAGTATTATTTTTGAAGAGATGCATATTAGTATTTTTCACGTAAGGTATTTAAACAAAGACATATTTTTTTTACAATGTAAATAATGAAGTGAAATATTCCGGTATTTCTATCAATTTCGAATTTATCCAAAAATCAAAGTTTGGTAAGATAGTTCAGAGATAGCTTATTACACGCAAAAATATCATTTTTTTTTTTTTAAATTACGAGATAAATTGTATTCAATTTACGTTTGAAATTACGATAGGAAAAAATTGGACGAAAACTGACACACGCTTAAATATTGGCCATACGACAGATTAAATAGTAATCAATGCATAAATATTGCAAAGAGTTACAGACAAGTGTTTCGTGGTTTCAAGGAACGCCACATGCAAAAATTTGTCAGCTTTTACTCGTAGATCGAAAGTCACCTGAGAAAGGATAATTTTTGATTCACAGATTGTTAATACTTTGATTTCCTCAACTGACTTTGCATTCAAAACCTCAAATTTTTATCCTTGGAAAAGGGGTTTATTGTTACCTCGAAACACGGGCCCGCAATTTCATGCAATATTTGAGCTTTGATGACGTCGGTTTATAGTTTTCTTCCTATACAAAGATATTTATTCATTTCACCAGACAGATATTTGATACCAATTGCTTATCAGTCGAAATTTAAAAGCTGATGATCATTTTAAAATAAGAAAGATTCCCCCCCCCCTATCCAGAAAAAGTTAACGCTTTCTTTGGAAGCAAATACATTTGCAAATACATTTTGATTCAGCCTTACACTTTATGAGATAGAATAATGTTTTTGACATAACTAAAACAAGTACAGTAGAACCTCGTGTATCCAGTTACCATTTTCCCAGATCAAATTTGGGGGTTTAAAATTTGTTATATCCACACAAGTAACAGCTGAACTATTGCGCCAAATGTCTGCTTTTTATTTCAGTTAAATGCACAACTCCTGCAGAGATTACGCAATAAATTATAGCAACCTTATCAAACGTTATTCATCATCTTAAACATCAACTTAACACATGAAGCCGGTTGCACTGTAGTTGTACTATAAATGATAAAGTGCTTGATTATTGTTCTTGTTGTTGTCTTGTGCCAGCTAGGCAGGCAATTTGGAGTGCTCTTTTCCAACGGTGCCGTGATTCGATGTAAAATCCGACTTGCACAGCCCTACCTCCACATGCCATAGGGACCCATTTATAGGGTAGGCAACAATTGACAGCACAATGACACATTCACCCAAAGAAAGGACAAGGGCTGCGGAGAGAAAGTACATCCGTGCCCGGGGGCCGGGATTCGAACCCATGACCTCCCCACTGCACTCAGACTCCTTTGGTCACTAGACAAGATGGTCGGCAAATGTTTCTTCAAAAAAGTATAAAACATAAGTGTGGATTATGCAAGCAATCCTATGTTATTTTGTTACAAAGCATTTTTTTTTTTTTTGCTATAATGAAAGGCGCTAGCCTCATGTTTACCATTTTAGATGTAATTAGTGCATCTGATTGCTATTTTTAACTAACATAAAAATGAAGGTTTTTTTTTTTTAAATATAATTTTTGTACAATTCGTGATTCTTGAAGAGTCATATTGTACAAGAAGGGTTTAAATGCATATTTACTGCCTTCTAATTTGACGGATATTATTCACATCACTCAAATTAACTTTTGCATTAATACTAATAGAAGAACACAGATAACAACCTTATTATTTCATTTCTTCGCACTGTAGGTTTCATCCTTATTTTTGTTCTCACAGGACTGTTCATTCCTAACTACGCCTAAATAAATAGTCATCAGACAATGTTAGCCTAGTATTTAACATGATAATTTTAAGTGATACATCTGATAGCCGTTTTTAACTAACAGGAAAAAAAAGGTGAATGTTTTTTTTTTTTTTTTTTTGTTCTATTACGTGATTCTTGCAGAGTGAAAATGTGCAAAAAGGGCTAAAATACTGACATTTTATTTCTTCAAATTTCCCTTTTTGTAAATATTACTCATGTAAACATTTACAGTTAAACTGTTACAAGAATACAAACAAGGAGCTTATCTTTTCGTCTAGTTCATCTCATTTTAGGTTTCATCCTTATTTTCATCCTCACATCACTGTTCATTCCTACTTAGGGGAGACCGGGGCAAGATGACGAGCCGGGCAAGATGACGAATGTCTTAATTTTTCCGTTTTAAACTAGGTAACTGCATCAACTGCATGCTACTGGCTCTCGTATCCGCTATTCGTTCAGCAATAGTATAGAGACGCTGAAATCGCCATATTTGTGTTAGTTCTGAAGCTCTAATTGTTTACCGTTGCCACGATATAACTTTTATGCATTTGTAAATAAGCTCTGCTGCATATACATATATGATATATCGTGTCTCTTGAGTATTTATGAGTAACTTAGTTTAAGTACTACCTATTACCATTAATATATGTCAATTAATCGCCTTCTGTTATGGCAATGGAGAAGAATGAGTTCAAACAGGCAGTCTGGGGCAAGATGACGGGCAGCAACGCGGGGCAAGATGACGAGCTTGCCTATTGCCCGTGTTTCGGAATTTATCATACTAACTATGTTGTCCACTTTATTAAATTCCTATAAACGCTGTCTGTTTGTCCACACGACCTTGCGCTTCTCCTCTGGGGCTAAAGGACGCATTGAATTAAGGTAGGTATCGTTCGAAAGTTGGTGACCAAGGGTTATTTATAAACTAGTTGACCAAATGACTAATTGAATGAATTAAACCGAGCAAAGAATCTCCTGCTCTGCTGATTATTGACAATCGTAAATCTCACAAAGCTTTGCAGGCTATCTTATATCGCAGTGAAAAAACATTATCATGGTCGGGTTGCCATTTCACACATCCCATCGTCTCTAGCTCCTGATAAGTCATTTTTCTGCCCATTAAAAACCTACTATAGCCAAGCATGTGACAACTTTGTTGTCATTCATCAAGGACAAACTATCAAAGAAAAAAAATATTGGTGAGCTTTTGAGCACCGCTTACTTCAAAGCAGCTTTGGAAACGCCGATAAAGGGTTTAAAGAATGAGGTATCGAGTCACATAATTTTCTTGTTTTTTAGCGGACTATGACGTTGTTGGCTCTGAAACTGAATAATAGTGCTAATTCTCAGACCTTGGGAGTAGAAAACCAACATATAAACCCTCTAGATGAAGCAGAAGTTATGGCAAATGCTGATTCCGATACTCCAAAGAAGCGTGTTAGTGTTTTTGATTTCAATGCATTACCTAAAGCAACACAATGCGAGAAAACAAAAACTGAAGCTCAAACATTCTTACAAGCACACCCGTCAAAGAAATGTCAGAACAAGGAGCAAAGCGGAAAAAAAGAATTATTTAAAAAACACAGGGAAAATAAACTCGTGAAGCTAAAAAGGGAGTAAAAAAAAAACTCTGACCAAATTTCTGTAGGCCCAAGTCTATTAGTGCGGGCCGTATTCATGCCCAGCACTGTAGTTGCAAGAAATTCAAAGAATAGTGTTCTAAGATGCCTTGCTTGGAAAGTGGAATTTTGAGACCCTCCAACAGAAGAATGGATCCAGGGCTGTAAAAGCCAAGAGTGGTGGCATGAGGAATGTTCTAATCATGAAAATGGTATTTTTATTTGTGTCTATTTTTAGCTGCAGAACTTAACACTTGAACATTACGCTACAACGCATTACGCTTAATTTGATACTTAGTAAGATGTTAAAACACAGTTATCATTTGTAAAACTGGGTAACATATTCAAAACATGAAATATGTTCAACCTTTTTCAACTTTGTCATCTTGCCCCTAGGTCAAAGTCATCTTGCCCCAGTACTGGGGCAAGATGACGATTTGTTAAGGTTATGAAAAAATAAAAATATCCTTCGTTATTTTTATTTGAAAAATTAAATGGCAATATATTTAATACTACAAAGGACTACTCTAACAGCTCATGTAAAATTAATTTTTCTATGCTTAAAAATAAATTAATAAACCACGAAAATTGTTAGCATAGTCATCTTGCCCCGGTCTCCCCTACGCCTGAATAAATTGCCACGGATAGAATGTGTGCCTGATATTTCACATGGTAATTTTAACTAGCACATTTGATTACTGTTCTTAACTGTGTTATGTTTGTTAATGAAAAGAGCGTTTGTGTGTGTGTGTGTGTGTGTGTTTCTTTTTCTGTTTTTTTTTTTTTTTTTTCATATTATTACGCGATTTTTGAAGCGTGAAACTGTACAAGCAATGTTGAAACACTGACGTTTTATTTCTTCAAATTTCTCCTTTTTTTTAATTACCAGTCACTTAAACGTTTGCAATAAAATTATTACAAGAACAAAGACTATGAGCTTATCATTTCGTCTCTTCGTATTGTAGGTTTCATTATTATTTTTATTCTCGCATCACTGTTCATTCCTAACTTACGCCTGAATAAATCTTCATCAGATATTCGCCTGATATTTACCACCAAGGAAAATCCTTTCGACTTGATCGTTAAATGTGGAGTCGAAGATAGCCCCACTAAAACGCTTTTCCCTTACCTAACTGTAAATACCGTCTCTCCAGAGCGATCGTCGCTCCGAACGCAATACGGTATTTTTAACTAATACATACGATAGTTTTTTTAAACCAACATTTAAAAAAAAATGTTTTTTTTTTCTTACAATTACGTGATTCTTGCAGAGTCATACTATGCAAGAAGGGTTGAAATGCTGACGTTTCACTCCATCTAATTTTACTTTTTTTTTTACTTTTACACACCTTATTTTTTGCATTAAATCTCTTGCAGGAAAACAGACTACAAGCTTATCATTTCGTCTCTTCGTATTGTAGGTTTCATCCTTATTTTTATTCTAGTATCACTGTTCATTCCTAACTTACGCCTGAATAAATCGTCATCAGATAGAGTGTTCGCCTGATATTTACCATCAAGGAAAATCCTTTCGACTTGATCGTTAAAAGTGGAGTCAAAGATAGCTCCACTAAAACGCTTTTTCCCTTACCTACTGTAAATACCGTCTCTCCAGAGCGATCGTCGCTCCGAAATCTCCTCCCGACAACACCATTACGTCATTATCTTACTTGCCTGCAGTAAAAAGTAAACGCTTGAATGTCTTCTTATACCTCTTTACTTCTCGAGCTTTCTACAGCGAAAGAGATTTTTTGGCGATATCCTATTACGAATAGCGAATGAAAGGAGAGGAATTTTGCGCTTTGGCTGTTTCCCTGATATTTGACAAAATGTGCTGGAGCATCAGTAATTTAGTGATAAAAATCTATCCTACGCCTTACTTATTTCAGGGGTGATATAAGAAAAAAATGCCTTAGTGACTTGTAGCTTAAGAATTTAATTAATTCATTACAAATGAATTTTTGTTATTTTTTGAAGGCAAAAGAACTTATTGACGTTTTTTAGAAGCATGAAATTCACTTTGAGCGAGTGAAAATAAGAAAACAGTAAACATAATTAACAAGGATTAATTCCAGTTTTAAAAAAGCTAAAGATGAAATGGAAGACGCAATGAAATTTGGGCCGTGTCAAGTCATCATTATCTTCGAGTATAACCACTATCATTTTTTTTTTATCAAAGCATAACCCCCTCCCCCTTCCCTTCCTGACGTTTTTTAAAAGTTGGAAATTCATTTTGAACCAGTGAAAAAAAGAAAAGAGTAAACATACTAATTAGGAGTTATTACATTCTCTAATTTAATAATTCCCTTCGTTATTCATGTATTCACTATTTTACGCACTGATTTATTTTTTCTCATCTCTTTATGTTTTTATTATTTTATTGTTTCATTTCCTTTCCAATTATTCATACATTCTTTTAATTACATATATATTTTATCAAAAATATCTTTAATAATCAAATAGAAAATATTTCATTAAAAAAATATTTTATTTTTCACTTTGCCAAATGAAAAAAAGAAGTGAAAATTTTCCACCTTTTTTTGGAAGTATAAAATTTTTGCCAGAAATTTAAAAAAAGTTTCAATGCAAGTTATGTTATAAAATATATTGATCTTTCTTTATGTACCGTAATTTACGTAACAAATTTCTAACCTCTTCATCTTGGAAAAAATAAGTTATCTCAACTACTTCTCTTTGCCCCACATTACCTTACTTTTCAAAAGTACACAAAAAAGGTTTTTTTTTTTTTTTTTTGGTATGTATTGCTTCAGTTATGTAAAACGATAGGGAAATCATCAATAATTTAAGCATACAATGGCGATTGTTTGGTTGAGAAAATATGTTAATTTTTGACTATTTGTTTCCACTATACATACTTTTGCAGCACTCGAAATGAAACTCAAAAATGGAATCAAATACGTAATATTTGCATAAAGCTCACTGCTTTAAATGTTATAAAATAAACCATATTGTGTTATTCGGAAGAGAGTAACCCTGTCAAATAATAATTTGAAACAAAATAATAAAATTTCTTCACATTTTATTTTGTTCACATCCCCTTTTTAAGCACATTGGATCGTGCTCTGAAAGCTAAGTGAAAGGTATTTAAAAGCTGCTGCATTACTGTAACAACAACCTAAAAGAGTTTACACTTTACTGGCATTAGTATACAACTTCAAAGAAAACATTATCGTCTGAACTTATAATTAAAAAAAGGGCCAGAAATTTCTGGTTAAAAAGTATTCTCCACCAAAAATTTTAACGGGCTTTTACCAACAGTAACGTTAGATGATTTAGCAATTTAACGCTTAGTGATGGTTTATTAAAATAAATTTTTGTTTTTATTTTTAGTCAAAATTTACTTATTTATTACTTTTCTCCCGTCGAAAACAGTTATCTGTAACTGGAGAGTATTTGGTATTTATGGTAGAGAGTAGGGTTGACTGGGCACGTTTACACGGATTTTTTTCAAACAATTTTCTAATTTTTATTTTTTAACTTAGGACGTTTTAGACATTGCGGTTTTATGCAGCAGTTTAGGGAGTCAAAATTGGTACATTCAGTTGTTACTCACATTGTGTTTTTAACCGTTAACAAAATAATTTTTTAGTTCAAGTCGGTTGCGTAAATTTGCCCCGGACACGGGGCACGTTTACACATATTTATTTTGACACCTAACGAGGTTCTGTTACTGTCTTGACCATAATATCTGACCATCGTTAAAATAAAGCACATTTATTACAGACTGAATAGTGTATAAAGTTAAAGCTGAAGGGGCGTAAAGACAGCACTATATTGTGGGGCAGAAGGTCAAAATCGGAAAAATCGCAGTTTCTCCTCCATGTTGACGAACAATTAAATAACACTCTATGTTGTAGATTCTGATATCCTTCATCTTGATAAGTGAACTTACAAGAGCATAATATTTTATGGAATGGCACACGCGGAGGATTGTAGTAAACGGCACAGAGTCATAAACGGAAATATTGGAGACTCGAAATTCGCGCATCTTGATATGCTCTGGTTCACGTTCAGAAACCACCAAACAAGATATTGGGTTTGAGCAGTTCAGGCTCATGTAGATGTCATAAAACGCAGAACACACGAGCGCGAAGAACTCAGCGAGTTAGTTTCGGTTTCCCTTTCTCCAGTGAAGGGACCCTGGGGGGGATGGCAGCGATGAGGAGAACTCGGGATTCCTAGAAGAACGAGGGGTCCTCAGCAGCCGGGGTCTTTGACTTGATATGTCCCAGGATTGCCGCTTTGCTGTTTACTCCCGCATATGAGTTGAGGCTGGTAAAATGGACGTCATGATGCGGGAATGGCGATTCGCTGTCATGATTTTCTTTCCAGTTTCACGAGAAATGCGTTGCTCGTTGTAGAGGCGCTGACTTTGCAGATGCACAGATATCAAATGGAATCTTGCAACGATTTCTTTGAAAGTTGGAGCCATTAAAATTTGTTGGAAAGTCTCTGTAGCGGTTTAGTGACGTCAAATCATGTACGCAATTTGTGTCTCATAAGTGGCTTTCTATAGCCACCAGCTTATAAACAGCATAATGACTGAAATGCTTGGCGTCGTCGACGGGAAACCAAATAAAATACTTCAGGGACACAGAAAACATTGATACATACAAATACTAATAGCTCCCAAAACACATAAAGTAATTAAATAAAATTTCTAGTTTCTAGAAAATTTAAGTTATGATTCCATATAAATTCATAAAATATCAAAATATTAGACTGTAATATTTTTGTTCTGTTATCATTCTGCATAATATCTAGATTTGGAGAACAGAAATTTTAAACGTAAAGAAACAAATGTAGGAAAAAAAATTGTACGTGGTGTCCATACCTCTAAGAGCCTTATCTTTTTTTTTCTTTCTTTTTTTTTCATAGCACAGTTATGACTGTTCAAGTTCAGAGGAAAACTACAAAGTGATAGGAGGGAAGGGAAATGTCGGAGTAACATAAAATTAACTAATAAGGGAAAGAAAAAAAAAATTCATTTTTTTTTTCTCCTTTCCTTAAATTTTTCTGCAATGCAAAAGAAAAAAAAAATGTTTTCCACGTATGCAACGTAACGTTGTGTGTGTTTCACAATACAAAGGAAAACAGTGCTGTTTACATAAACATAAAGAGAAAAGTGCTTTACGTGTCGGATATTCGAAGCAAAGTGCGTATTGTGTGTATACGTGAGGAATACGTTTTCTCACTTCACGAGATACAAAGTTCTCTCACGAACTAGTTCCTACAAATACGGTGTTATGTGTGCGTGCCTTTAATTAATATGGAAAAAAACTATAACCTTTTATTAACCTTCAGAGACTATGTTCACTCCATACACTTTACAGGAAGTGTAAAACAAACTCTGTGGTGTGTGTGCCTATCAACATGGAAAAAAAAAAACTATTACATCTTTTTCTTCACTTACAAATTTTTTTTCTGTACATGTACTCTTTCTGCAATTAAAAAAAAAAAACTTTAAATTTTTTTCTTGTGATATGTGAATATCAGTCGATTACGGACATCCAGAAGAAACCAACGTGATTAAGATCCCAAATGTATTCTATACATGTATTAATGCATATTTCAGATTACATGCAAGATTTTTTTTTAATTATGGCTAAATTTGATGAAAATTTGAATGTATGATACGTCGCTCTTGTTATGATTATTATTCCATTACAATTCACTGTATATTTTA
The DNA here is from genome assembly GCF_026930045.1 of Uloborus diversus. Classification (NCBI taxonomy): domain Eukaryota; kingdom Metazoa; phylum Arthropoda; class Arachnida; order Araneae; family Uloboridae; genus Uloborus; species Uloborus diversus. Next base: position 63,436,790 of record NC_072735.1, on the reverse strand, counting down.
TTTTATTTTTTTTTTACATTACTGTAGTTTGTGTATATATGTTACCAAAGAGAGAAAAAAATACTTCACTCATTCTAACATTTTTTTTTTTCTTTTCTCTGGTTTACACTTTGAACTTGAAATTTTTTTTGAAAAATTATATTTTATGCATATTTATTCAATTAATAAGTTTACCTTTACATCTGCTCTCCAGTTTTTCTTTTCCCGGAGGAGGGGCAGGATTGTGGGGCCGATTTTGACCTTCTGCCCCACATGCCGGGAAAGGGATATCTATCCCCTGAACCTTCATTCCGCTACAAATAGCCTCCCTCGCATTTTTAAACGTCTTTTAGGTTAAGAAGAGTTGACCTTTTTGTCGCGGCGCGGCGGTACATTTTTCCCGTGCAGGAAATAAGTTCAGACCCCCGAGCAGTTGCATCTCATAAAATAGAGAGTTAGAAATAAACACATTTTGGCGGGAAAGTTTCCCTCCGCTTGTTTTGAGTAAGCGACACTTGGAATTTTCTGTGACACCCGCAGTGGGTCAAAAGGGGTTAGCTTCTTTCGGACATTTCAAACATTTTCCCCCTTTCCGAGTCATAGCTGTAGGATATAACTTCTGAAGTTCTGACATTTTCGAGCCCATAAAATAGAAGACTTGGGAATAACAAAATTCCATTCTGACACTTTGCGACACTCCGTACCCCATAAAGCATAGGGTTTTCCTGGAAGCTGGATCTCCAGATGTTGAACTATGATCCCCAGAGAATGTGCCCCGATCAGGGAACTTTATCCCCCAGTATAAAACAAGGAGTTAAGATTTTTCGACAGGAGAAGAGATAGTTTTGAAGGTAGAGGAGACGATCTTTCGAGAGCTCGGCGTTTCTCCGAGACGTTTGTCCGGAGTCATGATAGAAACGCGCTGCGCCTTTGGATGACTTAATGGAGAAAGGACCGAAATCTTGGTACGTACAATACTAGCTCCCAATTCCCACAACTTAATTTAAACCAGTAGATTAAAGTTTAATTCCTTTGGAGAGCAGAATCATGATGTACTTAATTATTGAAATCTTTAATGTTTTGAATATAAATATTTAACTCCTAACTAAATATCTAAGCTTAGTTTAGAACTGTATATGTACTATTTTATTTAATAAACTTTCATGGTGCAAAAATGAATCCAACTATTATTCCTACAGTCCAAAAGTCCACCAAATCATAACACAACGCATTGTACGAACTCCACTACGGCCTTTCGGCCCAGCAATATGATTGTAAGCTATAAGATACGAATGTGTAACTTAATTAAAAAATAAATGGTAATTTTCAAAACTAAATAGCTGGAAAATACTAAAAAGGTTTGAGTAAGTTTTGGGTGAAGAAAGTAATAGGGGCACGTTTAAGTACGACACTGTAAGAACGTGCGTAAAGGTACTTCGACGTCAACGCGTAAACTTGCCCCGTCGCCAAGTTTGAATTTATTTTTAACGTGAATAAAAAAATAAATAACATTTTAGTTCATACAAATACAATCCTCAAAAAAGGATAAAAAATGCTATTTTTTATATATTTCTTATTTTTTCTAATTATCTTAAATTCTAATACTTCTTTTCTAAATATTATTTATTCGCAATAAGCTTCAAAACGTTCAACACAAAATTTACTAAACTTGGTAAAAACCAGATTATTCTTTCTGCATGCTAGACTGAAGCTCGACTGAAGCTCAAAAACTTGTGAGAATATTTGCAAGGGGACAACACATAGGTGCTAGGGCTCTCCAGTTACAATTCATTTTGAAAAAAAAAGGACTGCATAAACGTGCTCCATGCGTAAAGATGCCCCGGTCTACCCTAGCATTATAAACTTTTTTTTGCGGATAAAAGACAAAAAGCTGGGTTAGATTTGTATATTTTAAAATTGGGTTGATTGCTTTTTTAAACATCTTTTCATTGCAGTTAATTTTATTTTGGTAATTATAAAATGCGTTTGATTTCTTTTTATTGTACGGTACATAAAATGTCATTTTCAAAACAGCATAACATATTTCCACAATACAATGGATAAGTTTATTTTTAATTTTCATCCTTAATTATTTTAAACTGAGATCTTTCCAACTCAGAGTCCCATCTTCCAGTCAAACTTAAAGTAGCTGCAATTCTTCCAACTTCTTCAGATAGTTTTGCTCCAACTCCATTGCCAGCAACTGCAACCGTCACTGTTGGTGTCACTCGATCGATGTAGGGAAGACCTGATGGCGTTTCAGTTGTGACGCATGTCATACTGCTGATGCTTTCCACCTTCACATCTTTTAAATTGGGGGGGGGGGGGGGGAGAGATAAATGTGTCAAAATATCACAATTAAAAATAACTTTTTGAAATGTTGAAACTATTGCTATTCTAAACAAGAGGTCATAAAATCTTATAGGGGTGCGACATCGATGTCGATGTTTTGGAAACACTGATGTTTTTGTTAAGACATCGATATTTTCAACATAGATGTTTTACTTTCGATGTTTTTGAAACATCGATGTTTTGATATATTCAGTAACTTACCGCCCATTAGCCAGGGCTAAAGCAGAAATACATGAAATACACCGCCAGCTCAGTCATTTCCAACCGAGAACTGCAGTTTCGTGCTTATTAGCACTCATCAGCTCGGCATAGGAATGTGACTGAGCTGGAGATGGAAAACCTATTAAGGAAGCCAAGACTGCCAAACAAACTGGTAGCTAATATAGAAGAGCACAGACCAGACGAGTGACCGAAGCAATGGTTCGGTTCAACTCGAAGATGGAAGGCAAGGCATGGTATATTCAGTAAATTACACCTGACTGAGCTGGCGGTGTATTTCATGTATCGATGTTTTGTGTTTGATGTTTTTTGGATGTTGATGTTTTTGTATTTTAATTGAAAATTATGATAAAATTTCTCACAGAGAAGCGACATCGATTGAAAAACATCAATGCTTCAAAACATCGATCTTTAAAATGAAATAAAAAATAAAAAAAAAGGTTGGAATTATAAATTAACCCAAAAACACTGAACTCTCGGAAGCATCGATAAAAAAAAGTACTAAAGCCCTTTATTTCTCAAATACAGAGCTCATTTTCACACGTAGGTTACAAACTTATTCCTATTAAATTGAATTCATGATTTGAGGTTCAGTATTTTCAAAATAATCGTCGGGTACGTATTATTTTGTAGTTGCTTAAATTAGCATAATAATTTATTTTTGGCTTTACTTAGAAATTTCCGAAATAATAGCTATAATTCTACGAATTGACGCAATGCCTAAAGAATTCACTGATCATGAATTATTTGTTGTAAGTCTGTAGTGTAGTATATTCAAAAATGTATGTTATAAACTCATATATTGATAAAAAGATCGATGTTTTAAAACATTGATTCTTGAAAATATCAGTGTTAATATAAATATTGATAACAGCTATAGTTCTACGAATATTCGCAATGCTTGAAGAATTCACTGACCCAGAAACATTGGCTGTCAGTCCATTTTGTAGTATATTCAAAAATGTATGTTATATATTCGTACATTGATAAAAAAATCGATGTTTTTAAAACGTCAATGTTTGAAAATATCGATGTTTTTTAGTCGATGTATCAATACCATCAATGTTTTAATTTCTTACATCAATGTTTTGAAAAATCGATGTTTCGCCATCGATGTCACATCTATAATATCTAATGAAAAGGAAATTTTAAAGGGGATGCAGATTACAAATAATGTCTTGAATTTAAAATACAGAAATGTGTACATTACCTGGAAGCATCTCTCTCAACGCTTTGGAAAGGTATTGCACTTTTTTCTGGTCACCTTTTGACAAATACCATTGTGTTATTTCCGACAATGCTTCGAGAGACCCACTTTTAGTAAACTCTGAATGCCCGATTTTCAGGTAATATTTTCCTAAGAAAAATATAAATTGAAATAAATTACATATCTATAATTGGGCCATTCCACGCCAAATTAACGAGCCGTAGAACCTGACCATCATCGATTTCTGCATAATTTACAGGTTTGAGTCTACCCACGTGAAGATGGTTTTTTTTTTTTTTTTTTGACCGTTAGTTTTTTATGTGATATTCCCTAAAGTACTTGAAAAATAGCAAAAAGTGAAATCTCGGTAGTTACGAAAAATTCCTTTTCCTCAGCTTCTATAGGAGCCAGAGTGTCGTACTAGGTGTCATTTTAAATCTCTTTAAAGCATTTTTACGTGATATATATATTTTGCTTACTAGTAATACGAGGTAAAAATTTAGAATGGGATTGCAATGAGATCATACTGAAATTCATTATGAAATATTTTGATGCCACAGATTAATGCAATTTTATCACGGTGCTGTAGTTAATCCTCATATAAATAATAGTAGTTGATCGAGTAACCTGCGTGTTTCAATAATGAAACTCGCGCCACATCATTATTTGCAAATTTGATAATATGTTTTGGTAATGTTTAACATGCAGGGGAAGGCCTAATTGTGACAAGGCCGAACTCGATCCGGTAACTTAACTGTTTTACTGGTAAGACTTATTTCAGGGGAGTGAAGAAACGAAAAAATTGTCAACAATTAAAGCTACCTACCGCAGTTTAGGGGTAATCCACTGGAGTGTGGGTTACTATTTCGACTATCAAAATATCCTTAAACAGGCAACGACTTCGTTCAAATGTGGAAGCAATGGGGTAGTTTTCAAAATTTTAAAAGTATTTTTTTCTGAAAGAGCATGCTTAAAAACATAGGATCTGACTATTTTTTAAATAATTTGTTTAAGTTTAATATTTTTAAAAAATTACTTAAATTGGTGCGCTTTCATTGTTTACATTTCTTGCCAATGGCATCACAAATAATGAAATGCCAATCTTTGTTGCCATTCACAGAGAAAAATATCTAATTCGCATCTTTACTCACGTGCATTGGCAACGATATGGTTGATAGCAAGCGTAGAGCGCAATTTTAATTCGCTTCTTGATTATCATAACGTGGAAAGCGGTACAAAAATGCGCCAAAGAGCAACATTTGTGACGTCATCAAGACCACGCCTTGTTTCAAAAATCGTACATTTAAAAAAAAAATATTTTAAAAATAACTGTTGGGAAAATGAAAGAATTTTCTGGGTCCATGTTATTTTTATTTATTTTCTTTTTTGCTTATTCTATCAATTTCAGTAATTAAAAGTATTACTTTTGACTGAAAGAAACAACCCCATTTTTACCCTCATACTTTGACGAGCGACTTTGTAGTCTATTAAGAATAATTGATAGTCCATTCGTTCACTATCATAAGTATGTGAAGAAATTCTGAATAAGAGTGCAGTTCGCTCATGATGAAAAGAGAAGTGTCTTTTCACCGTCTTAATCCTTAAATTATTGAAATTGAGGTGTGAACCACAGACAATGATGTCATCTAAAGATAATTAGAGAAAAAAATTACGAAGTGGAAAATACTCTTCATTTCCAATGATATTCTCAGTTCAATTCTTTCTTTGGGAGATCCCTTCTTTTCAGGTTTCTGCTGGGGTCAACTTTTACGAGAATATCATTTATTGGTGCATTAAGAACATTCTTAAAGTTCGAATAGTAGAGAGAGCTTAAAAGTCCATGTAGAAAGGTCCATGTAGATGCAATTGCTTTTCCTGCGCTGTTTTATTTTTATTTTTTTCGTCATTATCTAAAACACAACCTTGTCACTAATATCCATTAGATCTTTAGAATTCAACCATTTTTGGGCATTCAATATTATTCTCAAAAATTGTGAAACGTTCTATTATTGAATTGTTTGAAAAGATAAATGCTTTCACTTCTACCAGATCTTTCACTGGAATAAAACTGAAAACAGCATACTGCTTTCGTTTTCAAAGTCTCTTCTCCGTTTTTCTGTAAAATGGTGCTGTACTGAAGATGTTTCGACGTAATTTTTCATTTGCCTTATAAAACTAGTGTCGTGCAGCCATAACCAGGTTACCATAGGTCGCTTGATGACCGACTCTAGCTTCCAGTACTCACTAAGCTAAAAGTGCCAACACAACAGGGTCCAATTTAGTCACTTTTTACTTATTTTTACGTAGTAAAGGAAGTATTGTAGTCGTGAAAAAAAAAAAAAAAATCACTCAAAAATCGGCCTTAATTTAAATGTTGTTCACCCCCGAATGAATATTGAGTTTTTTTTTTTTTTTTTTTTTTTTTTTTTTTTTTTAACCCGACTACACGTGGGCATTTGCCTGAGAACGTATAGACACCCGAAATATCCATTTTGAGGATCCCCGAGTTAATTACAACGAGTTTTCTCGTGACGTCCGTATGTATGTACGTATGTGTGTATGTGCGTGTGTGCGTATGTGTTTATGTATCTTGTTTAACACAAAAACGGTATGTCCTAGAAAGTTGAAATTTGGTATGTAGACTCCTAGCGGAGTCTAGTTGTGCACCTTCCGTATTGGTTGCATTCGGATGTTCGAAAGGGGTTCTTTTACACCCTTTTGGGGGAAAATCATTGTTAATTTCGATGCAAACTGAAGTGGTGTTATAATTTGGCAAACACTTGGCGATATATCGCCAAGCATGTAGTTGCCAAGTTTTGTCACCAACTTGGCGACAAATTTTGCTTTTTTTAACTGGTTTTAACTTGGCCATAGTCAGAGAGTTAACCATTGTATCATATTAAAATTTCCAATATTGGGACAATTTATCTGTATAAAACGTTTTCTTTGCTTCGGTTCGCAACAAACTTGGGATGAAAATATTTGAAAGGTTTCTTTGCTTACTTCGAGGTACTATTTTCATTACATAGGAGTAAAAGGAAGCACACATCAGCACGTTTCATTTTCGAGTACTTTGGGGCGTCTCATACAAAAAACTAACAAAAAAATCTTTTAAAATGTTTTTTTTTTTTTTTCAAGCATCACGTGGGTAGACTCAAATCTGTTAATTTTCCTGGAATTACTTGACATCAATCTCAAAAGTGGTTTTATTTGTTTCGTTGATTTGGCATGGAATGACCCATTTATATTTTAAACGTTTTCGTTATATTTTAAATTGAAGAGCACTTCAACTAAAAATAAAAAAATACTTTGACAAAAATTAAGATTGGCGAATCTTGCTGATCGTGAGAGGAGAGTAACAGCAAATTTTTTCTTTATATGATAATTTTTTTGTAGTGGACACTTTTTTTTGGTAAAAAAATATTATTATAAGTAAACAACAAATTAGCTTTTAAATTAAAGCAAAAAAATTAAAAAAATATATTGGTTTAAATGAAGGTTAAAGGTAGAAAACTTGAAATTGTTATTCACTTTCCAAAACCAAAACGTCTTTCAACTTGAAGTTTTGGGAAAGCGAAAAGTCTTACTTTACCGAATCAGGGGTGCCTGCAAAGAAGGGGAGATTATAAAAAAGGTTGCGCCATCAAAATGGAGGGAGGGATATTTTTTTATTTTTTTTATTTATTTTTTGATTTATTTTTATTTTTTGTTATTTACTTCATTTTATTCTGTTTACAGTTTCTTTCATTTGTTTATTTAGTTCGAGTATGTGTGTGTGTGTGTTTGTGTGTCATTGGCGAAGCACAGAACTTTTCTAAATGATAATAATAATTAAAAATAAAGAAATAAATTAATAAAAAATATTTTTAAAAAAATAAATATAATAAAAAAAGAATTTAAAAAATAAAAGATATTTTAACAAAGTAAATAAAATAAAAAAGAGAGCTAAGAAATAAAAAATGAAAAAAGGAAAGAGTGTTGAAAAAAAATGAGGGGTGGGGAGTTAGCGCAATTGAACTTGGGTGGGGGATGGGCACTCCCCTGTTCCGAATGAAATTGGATTTTTAAAGAGTGACAAAATAAGAGCATATGCATTTTGCACATGCCTGCAGGTAATGAAAAGGAGAATATTCAAAGACAGTAGGACTCATCAAAACTGTAGGATTTATAAAATTGTCTGATAAAATTTGCCGAATAATGAAATTTTTGGAAAGTCACAATTATCTGCCCAATGCACTCCTTTACTTATTAGCTAAGAACGAAAATAATCTCCTTAAAATAATTAAATTTCAAAAAATTTTTTTTGCAAATATTAATTTTTGCAATATATAGTTTTAGAGTGTCCCGAACAGTGTCAGACAGCCCAACCTCACAGTAGTAAGCAAAAAATAAATACCTTTGTGCCGAGTAATAACAGGAAATATCCAACGTTGTTTAGCAAAATTAAACAGGGGTGTTTTTACATCTAGAAGCTCACATCTTTGAATTGAAAAAGGGATTCCTTGAAACCACGAAACACGTGCATTCTGTAATCTGTTTATTTGTGCTAAACACGTTGGATTTTCCCAGTTACTCACCAGTAGTTGCATCGAAGTGTTTAAATGAACTTTAGACAGCTTTATTTTTAAGAGAAAATCCATTTTTCGACGTTTTATTATGCGGTACTCGCGGTGAAATTGTGTTTTTAGGTTGGTATTTGTTTCGGACAAAACATTGATAGAGGGCGTTGAAGTCAACTAGCGCGTAAGAGAGACTATAAACTTTTAATCATGTGTTTTCTAATGTCTGTGTAAGCACGCTGAGATCGCTTGGTCTTGATTTAAATCGAATCATGTAGCTTTATATCTTCATTCAACTCGAAAAGTAACTAAATTCGTGTAATCATTCTCGAAGTCCATTCTATGTGCCAAATAATTCCTTTCCAGGCCGGTACAGAATGTCCCAAACGGGAATAAATTCAGGTAAGCGCAAATCTTGATTCAATCTCATTTCAATCAGTTTCTTTGATCTGAATAATTCTTTAATTCGAATCTTACATAATCACAATACATATTTGTGGTCCGTCGCAGTCCGGAGAGCTTTCGAGGGTAATTAAGCTAATTAAAAAGTAGAAGTAAATCAAAAAAATTCCGAAAATCTAATTCATTTCGTTTTGATTTCGTTGTGCGCAGCGGATTGTTCTGGTTTTCCCCCCTTATGACCCCTGGTGCCATGTTTTATGTTTCATAGTCTGGCTAGGATTCTTTGCATTCTTTATGTTTTTTTCATGCATGAGTAGTGAGTGGCGAAACTCTTTTTTTTCCTTGCGGAATATTTTTTTTCCTTTTTTTTTTTTGGTGTTGAAAAGGTAGATATTGCAATAGTAAGAGGATTCTTAGCATTAATATGCCGAAATCAAAGAAGCAAAATCAGAGTGAAGTGGTGTCTAAATTCACATTTCTGTAGAAAGAATGTATTAGATACTGTGATAAAGTCGGAACTTCAATTTCGGAAAATGAAAGCATTGCACTTCTAACGGGCATAAAAACAAAATTGGATAATTTAGCAGGGGGTTTGGAATCAGCATTCCTTTTAATTGAAGATAATGAGGAGTTTTACGATAAATACATTCAAACGTCAGATAAAGTGCTTGAAGCATTAGCAAAAATCGAAATCTTTGTATCACAGAATTCGGGATCCGCTGATCAGAAGGTAAGAAATGATCCGGAAGCAAAAACTCTTAAACTCCCGAAAATGACTTTGATGAATTTTTATTTAGATACAGAGGATTGGATTAGTTTTAGAGAAATATTTAAATCGGCTATTCTTGACAACATTCAGTTAACAGACTTAGAAAAATTACAATATCTCCAGACAGCTGTTCGTAGAAGTGCAGTCAAATTAATTCGTGGCTTTTCCCTCCAAGGAGAGGATTGTTGGGATATTTTATGTCAGAGATTTGAAAACAAACGCATTTTAGCCTTAGCTCAAATAAATAACTTGTTTTCGTCTAAAATAACAAAGGTTGATAATTCGAAAGGTCTGCTGGAGTTGTTAGATAGATGCAATGAAGCAGTCAGAAATCTAAAAACCTTAGGTTTGGAGTCTAACGCTCTAAGTGACTTAATGATAATTCGATTCATGCTTTCCAAATTGGATGAGTTGGTTAGACAAAGATGGGACTTGACTTTAGATAATCACTGTATACCAAGTCTAGAGAGTTTTAAGTCGTTTATGGAAAAGGAAGCGCGAAGTCTGGAAAACAAAAGGGGAAGTCTAACTGATAGTAACATTTCAAACCGTAAACCCATGGATGATCGGGAAAATAAAATGGGTAATTCAAATTGATTCCTTAAGCCTGTTGTAAATAGTACTATTGTAGAGAAAAGAAATATCTGTGTTGTGTGCAAACAAAATCATAGGTTATTCAAATGTCCAAAATTCAATAATATGCCCCTTGATGATAGATGGGGTGTCGTGCAAACTTACAAGTTGTGCGAAAATTGTTCGAGGGATAATCACAGTCAATCGGAGTGCAAACTTTCATACACATGTAATTGTTGCTCTTTGCGCCATCATACTTTGTTGCATAGGTATACTGTGACCCCAGAGCCTGCTCATTCGGTATCATCAGTGTCTAATAATGCGGGGCAAAACTCAATGTGTGTACTTTTGTCAACAGCATTAATTAATGTGAAGGGTAGTTCGGGAGAGGTAATTCAGTGTAAATTATTGATTGATAATGCATCGCAAAATTCATTAATCACTCGAAAATGTGCGGAACGCTTACAATTAAATTTTCAGAACACATCTCATCAGTTGATAGGGATTAATGGCCTTATGGCTGAAACTTCTCTTCCCTGGCCTGGTAGTCTTCATTCGACTACCTTTGAATTCTCCGTACACTTTTCTGAAAAATTTCTGAAAGTAACCTCAAATAACCTCAACTCTTCCGAATTTCCGTTTGAGAAAACATTCTTGGCCTAACCTGGAAGGGATTCAGTTGGCTGATCCCACATTCTATGACACATCAGAGATTGACATTTTGCTAGGGGCTGAGCTAGCCGCACGTCTTATAATTGGCTCTCCTCTTCGAGGCCAGCGCGGAACACCAGATGCTTTGCCAACATAAATAGGATATGTGCTGGCAGGCAAAGTCGGACATTGCCACAGTGATCGGAAATCTGTGTCCCACTTTACTGTGTCATTAAATGAGACTTTACAAAAATTCTGGACCGTGGAGTCTGTGTCCATCCAAGAAATTCAAACTGAAGATGATGAACTCGCGGAAACATTGTTTAACACTAGAAAGACGGCGTTTTGCATATACCTAGAAAGACTAGCAGCGGTCACTTTGACCGCCATACTTAAAAGATTGGAAATTTCCTCCTTTCGAGATTTTTAACCATGGAAAAGATTTGTTTTAACATGTCAGAGTTTAATTTAACAGTTTAATCGTAATATAATCTGCAAGTAAGTCTGAGATAGCTTTTTTTTAAATTTTATGTTCGATCAAGTGAAATACACATGCTTTACACAATTGGCATTGAGAAAGAGCAAATTTGTACAAAAAAGAAGAAACTTTCTTAGCATGCAATAACTAACAAGTACTATAATCAGCCATGCACGTATTTGTTTTAAAAATATCTAAATATCGCAAGATACCGTACATTACTATCTTTTACAGTATTTCGAAATACTTATGTTATCACGTCACCTGTGTAATTAGCCATTAACAGTTTTTTTTTTTTTTTTGACAATCAGAACAAATGCTCGTAGATTTATTTCCGCATAGTTTAATTTCACACTATTTTAATCTTTTTCCTGAGGTAGATAGTTATTTATATGCAGCAAAATTTATCAGTGGAGGTGATTTGGAGGAAATTGAAGAAATAGGAGTTCTGTTTTTGAAATTTTCCCCTTTTTTTTCGGCGTCGGACCCTTTTCCCTTTTTCTTTCACAGCTTTTTATTTTTTAAGCATCAGTTTTTATTAGCGAGGTTTCTTCTGATTCTAACTCAGAAGACCAATCTTTTTCTGCAAGTCTAGGCTCCGAAAAATATTCGCAATAATCTCATGAAAGCAAACTATTCTCATTGCTAGTAATATATTTCTCTTCAGATAAATCAGACTGTTCATTCGAACCATGATCTGCTTTGGATAAATATGCAACAGTCAACAGTTTCAGGAAGTAATGTTACTATAAGTTTTTCTTGTCAACGGTTCGTCTCGAATATCATGAAGATAATTATGTGACTGAGCACTTCATTATCACCGAAGAAAATAAACGTCAATGCTTCAAGCAAATCGCATGTTTTGGTGCACAAAAGAATTCCAGCAAACATTTTTGGAATTTACCAGATTATATTTACCTCTTTTTAGACCCAAAGTAATTTCACGTTTAAGTCACATGCTTATCAAATTTACCTTTTTCAACTTGCTCCCTGTGCAGATAACAGAAAACTGCAACCATGCAACCAGCAGGTGTTTCGCATTTTCCTAAAAGTTCAAAGAATTAAACCTGACCAGCAGGTACTACTCAAGCTCAAAAGAACATTACTCACCCTGACAACTAACAATAGTCCATAGTACACACAACTGATAAGAGAAAAAAGAAGAAAACGGATGCAAAATGAACGTAGTCAGTCTTTCTAGGTATAAACAATTATAGCGACTATAATAATAATCCCGAAGAGAAAAAAAAAACTGTTGTAAGGGCTTAATAAATAGTTAGGAAAAGTCAATGAAGGAAAAAAGAGTTTAAAAATTAAACTCAACAAATATGAGCATTTGAAAATCGTTTACGGTCAAAATGACCGCTTCCGTCTTTCTAGTGTTAAAAGATTCGTTAAAAGAGATGAAAATGAAAGATATATTGTAAAGCTCCCAATAAAAGTAAATTCGAATCTGGGAGAAAGCAAAACCCAAGCGTATCAAAGGTTTCATCTCCTAGAAAAGAAACTCGATAGAAATCCCACGTTGAAGGAACAATATGTCACATTCATGAAGGAGTATGAGAAACTTAATCATATGAGTGTCGTAAAATCTGAAGATATCCATAAGGTCCCACACTATTATTTGCCTCATCATGGTGTGGTCAATGAAAAAGGCACCACCACGAAATTACGCGTAGTGTTCGATGCCTCAGCTAGAACCTCTAATCAAAATTCTCTAAATGACATTCTTCTTAGTGGACCTAAACTACAGACTCACATAGTTTGCAATTTGATAACATTTCGTTCCTAACCCGTTGCTTTTGTGGCTGACATCGCCAAAATGTATCGTCAGATTCGTATTGCTGAGGAAGATCAAGATTATCAAAGAATAGTGTGGAGGAATAATCAAGATGAACCTCTAAAAATATTTCGTCTTAACACAGTGACATACGGTACGTCAGCAGCGCCATTCTTAGCTCTACGTACCCTCTATCAACTATGTGACGACGAAAAGGAAAATTTTCCTATTGCGTCAGAATTATCGCGTACTCATTTTTATGTCGACGACTTATTGTATGGTGCTGCATCTGTTGAAGAAGCGAGATCCATAATACCCGAAATGATAAAATTCATGGAAAGTGAGGGTTTCCCTCTGCGCAAATGGTCATGCAATTACCCGGAGGTAAATAGAGAATCTTCCTGATAACATGAGAGCTTCTACCGATACCCATTCCTTTCAAAATGACGTAAATTAGAAGGTCTTGGGTCTTGAATGGAATGGAACTAAAGACAGTCTTCGGGTTAGGGCAGTCCTTACAGAACATGTAAATTCTAAGCGTCAATTACTCTCCATTATTGCTAAAACATACGATCCACTTGGTCTTATCGCACCTGCCACCATTAAACTGAAAATAATGTTGCAAGAGATTTGGAAAACTAAAACAGGTTGGGATGATTGTTTACCTCATTATCTGCTCGATGAATTCCAAACCTTTCAGTCTCAAAGTTTCGTCTTACAGGATATCTCTGCACCTAGGTATTTGCAATGCGCTAAAGCCACAGCAATTGAGCTACATGGTTTCTCAGATGCTTCCACAAAGCCAAACGCAGCAGTGGTTTACATCCGTGCTATTTCTGAGACTGTGCGCGTATCTTTCGTTGCAGCAAAAACTCGAGTTGCACCAGCCCAGACATTGACTTTACCCCGTCTGGAGTTATGTGGAGCATTATTGCTCGCAGAACTGGTGAACACTATTAAAAAAACACTGTCACTCACTAATGAGAAAACCTTTTTATGGTGTGACTCAGCCATCACTTTAAGTTGGATAGCCAATCCACCCTCAAGCGGAAACCGATTTGTTCGTCATCGAGTTACAAAGATTTTATCCATGTCAAATGTTAAGTCCTGGAATTTCATTCCTTCCCGGGAGAACCCAGCCGACTGTGCTAGCAGGGGACTCTTTCCTAACCAATTGAAAGATCATAAGACTTGGCTTACGGGACCAACCTGGCTCCAAGATGCTTCAAATTTGGCAACTCCGTCTACAATTCCAGATGTTGTTCGAAACGATTCGCATATTGAGGAGGATCTTTTCCTAGCAACTACCGCATCTGAAGAGCAGAGCCTTCTTAGAAAATATTCTTCTTATAAGAAAACAATTAGGGTTATTGGGTGGATTTTACGTTATTCCTACAATCTAAAGCACAAGGAAAGACTTTCAGGGACATTGACTGTTCCGGAGCCAGATCGGTCTTTGAAGTGCATACTTCTACAAATTCAAAAGGAGACTTTCAACACGGAGATTAACTGCCTGAGAAAAACCAGGCTATTCCCACTTCAAGTCGACTTTTGAGATTAAATGTCTTCTTAGATGCCGAGGGGTTTATTCGAGTTGGTGGTCGCCTGTCAAAGTATCCTACTCTGCCGTATGATCATAAGTACCCTATTATTCTTCCAAAGCACCATCACTTCACAAAATTAGTTGTTGAGCGCTTTCATGAAGTCAGTTTGCATGGAGGAACTGAAATGGTTTTATCCTTAATTCGTCAACAATTTTGGATAATAGATGGAAGATCAACAGTTAAAAAATTCCTTCGTATTAGTATAAGATGTTTTCAGTATTCTGCTAGACCGCCCACTCAACTAATGGGCGATTTACCCGCATCTAGAATTACACCTTCAAGGGCGTTCGAAAACACTGGAGTTGACTTCGCTGGGCCAATTTTAACAAAATGTCAGCATATTCGCAAGGCGAGCGAATTCAAATCATATATATGCCTTTTTGTGTGCTTCAGCACCAAAGCCGTCCATTTAGAGTTAGTCTCCAGCTTGTCTGCTCAGGCATTTTTAGCAGCTTTTCGAAGGTTTGTGGCACGTCTGGGTCTACCAACTCATATGCATTCGGACAACGGGAAGAACTTCGTAGGTACGGCGTCGTACCTGAAAGAACTCGTAAGAATGGTCACATACCCAATTGTGCAAGACTATTGTGCTTCGAGAAACGTGACGTGGCACTTCATCCCACCGTACGCGCCTAACTTCGGGGGCCTATGGGAGTCTTCCATCAAGTTAGCAAAGCGTCATCTGGAACAAATCACTCGAGGAGCGCTTCTAAATATCGAGGAGCTATGTACCCTCCTCTGCCAGATAGAGGCATGTCTAAATTCACGCCCACTGACGCCTCTATCTACAAACGTTAACGATTTCCAAGCGCTTACCCCTCGTCATTTTTTGATCGGGTCACCTCTATTGGAAATCCCAGAATCTGATTCCGCTAATAATCATCTTAGTTTTTATTCTAGATGGAGGATGTTATTACAGCTAAAAGAGCAGTTCTGGAGAAGGTGGTCCAAGGATTATCTGCAGTCACTTCAACCCAGGACCCGGTGAACCAGAGCAGGGCGTCAACTGCAACTGGGACAAATGGTCTTGGCAGAAGACAAAGCTTTACCCCAAGGATTCGTCCTAGGTCGAATCGCCAAAATATTTCCAGGGAAGGATGACATCACCCGAGTGGTCAGCATCCGAACCGCCACAGGAGAGGTCACCAGAGCTGTAGGACGTATACGACTGCTGCCTATTAGTGACCGTGCCCCCCCCCCCCACCGGAAGATGTTTCGGACAAAACACTGATAGAGGGCGCTGAAATCAACTAGCGCGTAAGAGAGACTATAAACTTTTAATCATGTGTTTTCTAATGTCTGTGTAAGCACGCTGAGACCGCTTGGTCTTGATTTAAATCGAATCATGTAGCCTTAAATCTTCATTAAACTCGAAAAGTAACTAAATTCGTGTAATCATTCTCGAAGTCCATTCTATGTCCCAAATATTTCCTTTCCAGGCCGGTACAGAATGTCCCAAACGGGAATAAATTCAGGTAAGCGCAAATCTTGATTCAATTCAATCAGTTTCTTTG
Source organism: Uloborus diversus (assembly GCF_026930045.1). NCBI lineage: Eukaryota > Metazoa > Arthropoda > Arachnida > Araneae > Uloboridae > Uloborus > Uloborus diversus. The sequence continues at coordinate 63,420,703 of NC_072735.1, read as the reverse complement.
ATCTGAATAATTCTTTAATTCTAATCTTACATAATCACAATACAGTATTTCTGGAGAAAATATGATCTAAGTGTTATGTAGGTAGGGTTGGGGGGAATAGCGACCAGATAGCGAATGATACAAATATTTTTAGTCGTTATTTTTTTATGTAGTCGCCACGTGGCCAAGTAATTTTGATATTTATACCTTGACAAAAAACATGCATATTATCAACGGACATTTTTAAATATGTGTTTCAATTTTGCTACTAGTTAATCGATCGTAAATTTTAAGCATTAGTGCATCATTTTAAACTAGTGATCCATTTCCACTTCTAGTTCATTTAAAATTTTTAGAGCGTCTCAAAACATTCCAACCGATTTCAGATCACATGAGTTGATGATACTTTTATTAACTTTTAACAAATTTAAAAAACCCTTGAATTTCATAAAGGCAATAAATTTCAGACAGGTGTTCCGGAGTTACAATGTACTCATTTTTAAATGCAAAGAGTGGACTATTGTCTTGAAAGTCTTTTCAATCTGTCAAGCCCTAAGCAATTGTGGTCTGGTAAGGGGCAGTAAGACGCGTTTTTCATTTGTTCCTCTTTTTTCGTTATGTATTGTACGTGAGCTTCATTTTACATGTCTGTTTGTTTGATTTCCGCTGGAAACAGCTCGAAAAAGTGTAATTCTAACATTGTTATTATTTAGCTTTACATACGATGGCAGTGAATAGAATAGCCATCATAGGATCACGCAATTTTGTTTCATGTTTAGGGGGGGGGAGGTCTGTGTCAAAAAATTGACTTTTTTTACGAATTTTTTTTAAGAAAATGGTTTGAATGGTTAAATTTATTAAAACCTTTGGTGTAATATTATGTATGTTTTTAAGAATATTCTAAAAATGTTTGATCAAAAAATATCCTTAGACAAGCCGGTGACAGATCTTTCCCCAGAGCTCCTTTTTGGAGAAAGATGATTTGCTGTGTCCACTGTATCTCAGCTGACATTTATCTGAAATCAAATTCTATTCGAATTTAGTAAAAGTATTAGTTAATCCCCCCCCCCCCACGTTCTCAGATTTTTTTTGTTTGATTTTAAAAAAATTTTGGCATCCATTTGAAGTTAAAAGTGCTATTTTTCACGAAAAAATCCGCTATTTTATTAGTAAAAAATGCATTAAAAAAAAACAGGGGGGAAGTTTTTTACATGCAGAATGTGTGAACAAAATTTGAAATCGATCGGTCTACTGGTTTTAAAATGAGAGTGAACACCGACTTTGAAAAAGTGGTTTTCAGAAAAAACGCGTTTAAAGTTTTAGAAGCTAAAAGGCATCAATTCCAGCTCTATGGAAGACAGTCCTTGTAGTAGCTTCGATTTCCTCAGCCTTTTATTTTTTCATTACTCTTATTTAACGAACCCCAAGCAAGCAGCACTAACATTCTGAACGTCCTCAGCTGTCACAACAGCTGCATTATTCGGCAGCTGTCGGAACTAGTTTGAAGGAGTGGAGACTGAATACTTAATAACTTTGAGAGTTTTGCTCGAAACGATTTGAAATTTCGTGAATATATTTTTGAAATGTTTAACTACAAGACGAAACAAAAAACACTTTTTTGAAACTGCACCTCCCCCCCCCCCCCCCCCCGCCTTGACGATTCTGAGTGTAACTGATAAAAAGCCCTGATAGCTTGTGTAATTTACAATCAGATCCAACCGTATCTTCATGAAGTCCAAGTTGCTTACAATGATCCCTGATTTAATGAGAACCCGCATTTAAGGAGATGATCAGAATTAGTTAGTAGTAGATCCTCGATTATCCGAGCTACAGTGGTGGTAAAAAAAAAAAATGCATCAACCGCGCCGCAAAGGAGAGGAATATCATTCTGACTGCATTCAACACACAGTCAAGCATCCCGTTACCCAGATGATTTGGGGATGTATTTCTGATCAAGGAGTTGGTGGGCTTCACTTTGTGCAAGGAACAGTAAACGCTAAGGTGTATATTGGCATTTTGGAGGAGAAATTGCTTCCTACTATCCGGGATCACTTTACTTCAGTTCTAAACGTCATTTTTCAGGATGATTCTGCTCCGTGCCGTAGGGAAACACTAATAAGTAATAATTTAAAAACCTTTATCCTGCCATTGAACTTAAATTGATAAGGGTTAAGTTTTTTTTTTCTCTAAACGCAGGTTCAGAAATGAAAAAATAAGCATAGGGTCAGCAGTTTTCCTTGGCCCGGAAATAGCCCCGATCTACGTAAACAATTATCGGATTCCTGCTGTTAAATGTTTATTTCATAAGTGTTGCAGAATTTCACACACATTCACCGTTAATCGGTCGACCAAAAGTTCTCACATAATCCCATTGTTGTGAAAATGCGAGGGTGATGCATTGTTTTTTTACCAGCATTGTATTTGGGACCGCTCGAGTCTCACACTTGGAAAATTTTGCTTAATACAACGCGAAAGCTATAAGAGCATAATTTGCTTATAAAGAGAAAATTCCGGAAAAAGCGAACAGTACTTTTGTGATTCATTAAACTTCTATTGATTTCCAGTTCATTTAGTCCTTTCTTGTAAAATTCCTTCAATATCCCGCATTCAACTGAAAATTTGAGATGACTCATAAGTAATGAGAAAGAGGGATGAAAGCTTTTTGTTTTCTTTTTTTAATTTAAGATTTTAAACATTTTTTTGAATACAGAAGTAAAAATGACGATTTTCATCGATCTATGAGAAAGGGATAATAAGACATTTCGAACTAAATTAACCTTTGGCACATAAATTGAAAAACGCACACATACACACACACCCACATAAAATAAACATCTATGATTTTTTTCACGAACCCGTTTTGTAAGGGCATTCGGGTACAACGAGCACATTTCACGGTCTCTTCGTGCTCGTAATTAGCGACTTCGAATGTATTGCAAAATATATTTACCGTCTGGATATTTTATTGCGGGTAAGGTATAGGATCCCATCGGGTCGCTTTCTCTCATGCAGATAATGCTTGGCATAGAACTAAAGAATAATAATAATAATTTTATTAACGCGAATATATCACACTCTAGTAAAAAACTTTAAGATCGTGCATTTATATCCGCATGAACTGAAAAAAGGCAACAGAATTAAAATCCAATAAAGGTGCGAATTTTTAACACATACATTATGGCATACGTATATCGTCACCTCAAAACAGTAGTAGGATATATATATATATATATATATATATATATATATATACACTGGCGTCCAAAAGTTGAGCATAATTGTTATTTATGTGAGTAATGTGAGAAATATACATCGAAATAGGGGGAAACGTGATATGCGAGTGCAACACGGTTACAAAATAAGGAAATTACTCAAAAAACGGTAATATTTACTTTTATCATCCCAAAAAATAGTTTAAATGAAAATTAGGCATATGAGGAGTTTACTCTTCGCACAAAAGTTTTTCTTTAAAAGTTCAATAGTGGTGATGAAGTTCAATAGTGTGTATGGCCACCTCTGACTGCCAGGCACGCTGCACAACGATTACTCATACTTTCTATGAGGTGGTGGATGAGTTGTGGGCTTAAACAGTTCCAAGCATGCTGGAGAGCTCTTTTTAGCTCCGGAGCGGAGCTTTGTGGGGGCGAACGGGCTGCAAGTTGTCTCCCGAGCATATCCCAGACATGCTCGATAGGGTTTAGATCAGAGGAGTTCGCGGGCCACGTCATTCGCTGGATATTTTCTGATTCGAGGAAGCCATCGACCACATCTCTTCGGTGACATGGCGCGTTATCGTCCATGAATATGAACTCAGGACCAACAGCACCTCGAAACAAGCGAACATAAGGCTCAAGAACCTCGTCTCTGTATCTTTGACCAGTGACTGAGCCTGTCTCAAAAATATGAAGGTCGTTGCGGCCATCCAACATAATGCCCGCTCACATCATTACTCCTGCTGACGCAAAGTGATGTCTTTCTCTTATGTTTTGTGGTTGGAAACAAGTCCCCTTTTCTCTCCAGATTGTTACCTGACGAGAATCACTCTGTAGAGTAAAGCGGGACTCATCACTGAACATCACATTAGCCCTCTGTCCCAGACTCCAATGCCGATGTTGCAAGCTCCAGTTTAAACGAGCGCGTTTATGCGCTGATGTGAGAGGAATGCAAACGGCTGGTCTTCTGGCATACAGACCGACATGATTGAGACTCCTGTAAACAGTTTGCCTCGAAATTGTTATTCCTGTGACGGCACTGACCGCCGAACCCAGTACTCTGGCACAGCTGTCCCTATGACGTCGTGCAGAAATTGCCAGAAAACGATCTTGGCTTGCGGTTGTGACTCTTGGTCGACCTGGTACTGGTCGGCGGGTAACATCTCCCGTATTTGAAAACTTCTGCCACAGTCTCGAGATTACACACTGAGGCACATTAAGAATACGAGACACTTCAGTTTGTGATCGTCCAGATTCTAGCATTCCAACGATTCTTCCTTTCGCAAACATGTCCAATTGGCGTCTTTGTGCCATTATTAGTTCTGTTTCACCAGATCCAATGTTTCTTGGTACAGCAATTGCATGAAACGCGCCTGAACTCTCTAAAGCGTGCGAGCTGTTTTGTCCACATTCCGAAACGCGCACCTAATTCGCGCATGACACCATCGACTATACTATTTTGCATAAACATATTGTTTCTTCTTCAACCAATGAATCCCCAAAGTAACTTTATATAATTTTACGAAAATTTACAGATTTTTCTCGCATTTTATGAATTATGCTTAACTTTTGGACACCAGTGTATATACATCAATAAAACAATAGACAGACAAGGTTGTGACCTTGTTGTCTGTTTATTGTTCTATTGATGTTTATATTTATCTGGCCTATTTGTTTGGTTGCTTTGCGCATCTTTGGGCTTTTGGTTTATGGTACTTTAATTCTTCCCTCTTTAATACGTTTGCAATATATATATATATATATATATATATATATATATATATATATATATATATATATATATATATATATATATTATTTATTAGCAATACAAAATTTGGACAAGAAGGAACGAAAATTTGAATAAAAATCCCAAAACACCCTTGGGCGTCATCAGGGGGTTACTTCCCAAGGGTAGGGAATAACTTTGAGATGTTTCGTGAGTGCTGCCTAACAAATGCAGCACTAGTACCCCGAAATCTCACAAGTCAAGCAAAGGGGATACCGGAAGTCAAAAATATAGGCATGACAAAAATTAAATGATTAGAACATTTTCAAACCAAAAGTACAAGCAGCACAGAACTTAAAACTACGAGAGAAAAAACAAATGAACTCAATTGCAAGAGGAAAAACATGGAACAAAAAAGAGACCTACCACTACTCTTTCATAACCTTGTAAATGAAACTTTCGGTGAGATGCACTGGGTATCGGTTCTCAGTTACGGTTGCAGTTGAATAGCTGTATTCAGATTTGTTTTATTGTTGCAGATTTTTTTTATCTCTAATAATTTGCGAGATAATTATATTCCTGAACGCTTTTTTACAAACACAGCTGTGAAAATGAATTAATGAATAAACCTTAAAACCAAAATCAGAACGTTTATCATACAAAGAAACAACGCAATCCTTTTCCCTACCCTTGAGGAGTGAACCCCTGATGAAACCCCGGATTGTTTCGGGATTTTGATTCAAATTATCGTTCCTTCTTGTTTAAATTTTTGTTGCTAATAAACTAATCGTCTACCAGTATCAAAGTATCAAAGTACTGCCTATTGAACTGAGTTGTGAAGCTTAATTCAATTTAATTTAATTTGTTTGAATTGTCCGGGTTGAAAATATAGTTAATGTTATTGTTTCTTAGTATATATATATATAAATGTGTGTGTGAGAGAGAGAGAGAGTCGTTTTTTCTTTCAAAGTGATGTAAATATAGCATTCTTTGAAGATATTTGGTATTTAAAAAACTTAAACATTTTGAAAAGGGATAATTAACCATTTTATGGAGAAATTTAGGGGTAGTGAATATTGGTACATGTTAATACGCTCTTCTCAATTTTTTGAATATAAATTTAATTAAAATTTGAAATATGATCGTTTTTGAAGCATTAGTTAAAAAATAAACACTTTTAATGATCTAAATTGAACTTTTACACTACTTCCAACGTCAAAAAAAAAAAAAAAAAAATGTAAAAATAAAAATTGAGTAATAAAATATCATTTAAATTTCAATTGAATCAAACTAAGTCGTAGTGACCAGACCAAACCGAACCCGGAAAAAGATGTTATTGGAACATAGTTCTTTGTGACAATATGTTTAGGATTATTCAGAAAAAAAAGTATTTACTTAATAAAGGCAATAACAAACCTTATAATATCCGCTTGAAGTTTGGATATTTCCAGAAATGCCACTGTTTCCTTTAATGCATTAATTTTCAGCTTAGGTAGGGGCATGAAATTCTTAAAATTCGTAAAGGCTCCAGTGCAGATCAAGATTCTTTTGGAGAAAATTTTTCTTCCACCTTCTGTTATCGTCTGTAATAGAGATATAAATCGGTAGATATATTAAACAGAACGTCGTTGCTCCACGTAATATCGGACTTATGTTTAAGCGCGAAAATTAAACAATAGCCTGAATTAAGTTCTATTCACTCCACTGCCCCCTGATTACAGTATGCTTCCTCGCTCATTTTCTCGGCATTCAAAAAACAAAATTTAAAAAAATCTAAACAAAACAACACTTTATTTACAATTTTGAAAAGTTTGGAATTTCTCCTCATTATGTGGGAGAGATGCAACATAGTATAAAGTACGTCAGTATTAATATATGTTGCAAACATAGTTTAAATAAGTTAATAATAAGCTAAATAAAACATTAAAAACCAGTTTTTACTTCATTGTGGTGTCGTTTTATATTTAACACTTATTGAAACCAAAGAGAATCAAAATTTTCGTCGAAAAATGCTCGCACTGGAATGATCTTTTTGTCATACACATCTCACACCCGAGTGCAGTAGAATAAGAACTGAAACGTTAAGAAGGAAGCGCCTATGAGTAAATAAAAACATTGAAAAATATAGCCATATCTTTTTTAATCACTGAATTTCCAAAGGTATGACGTCTCTCCCAGTTTTCTTCTAAATATATATGTAGGAATCAATAATTTCGTTTAACTATCCAGGAGTTAAGGCAGAGAAATAAGTAGTCAAGGCGTTTATTTCAAACAACTTTATCCATCTGTACCAATATTTCATTTGATATTGAATAAAAGAAGCTATAACAGGCTACATTTCAGGAGCAGACTGACATTAGTTAATCAAAAACTGCATCTATTATTTTGAAACTATTTTTTTTTTCCATCACAACACCCACATTGCTTCTTATCAGAACCAAATATTATTTATATTATTATTAAAGTTCCAAAAAGCATTTTCGATTATTATATGTATATGTTTTCATAGCAAGAACGAAACACCTTCAGTGCATGACAGCTAATTACGCACAGACAACGTTATATTTATTTAGCGCAAACAACATTACATTTTATTAAAATATCATTGAAATTGATTTCATGCAGGTAAATTCTAGCATAATATTAAGTATAGAGACAAAATCTTTGAAATTGAATTTTTAAAACTTTTTTTTTTTGTGATTCCTGAAAGATTTTAAAATGTGGAGCTGCCCCCCCTCTTCCATTAGGGTGGTTAATTTAACTCAGCAGCACAGATTAACTAACTGCTCACGGGGAAATCAAATTGAACAAAGAGAAAACATATCAACAAAACTTACTAAATGCAATCCATGCTTTTCATGAAGCTCTTGAACCTCCTTAACAACCTCTGATATGATGTGGCAGCCTTGCATTTTGGCCACTTTCTTTTGAGCAGCTACTAAGTTCCTTGCACTAATATAACCAGCACCTGCATCTTCAAGTATTGCACAATCATCAGGCTTAAGCTTGATGTAAGGATACCTAAATATTGTTTTAACACATTAAACATTTAAGAAAATTTGTTTTCGTTTCGAAGATCAAGTTTATTTGTTTTTGCAAATGTCTTATTGCTACTTGTAGCATTAATTAAAGGTCTTATAAGCACAATTTGAAATGTTTCATTTATTATAGGAGATCCTCCTTGAACAAATAAAATAGCTACGAAAATAAGTTCCTTGCTTAAATAAAAAAAATCTAAAAAGATATTATCTTAGATCTATATTGTAAAACAAATATAGATACCTCACGGTTGGTGGCACTCGAAAAACCGCAATAATGAATTATTTTATAAAAATACCACTTGAAAAATTGTAAACGAACAATGTAATTCCATGTTTGTTTCGACAATGTTCAATTTTATCAACTTTTGCCTCTTCTATTTTCGCAATTTCATCCGTAAACATATGCTATCAAATGTGAGGGGGGCTATTATTATAACTTACAGTCGTCATTTTATTTTCTAGTTGAATAAATAATTTGTTGTGAGCAACTTAATGGCAATGAATCAACCTGAACTGCATAGGAGCTCCATAATATTCCACCGGACGCCAAACGGCAATGTATTTCAAATTCTTAATTTGATCATATATTTATAGCAAAGAAACTTCATCCTTGATTGCTGGTCTTCATTTGGTAATCTTTTAACTTCCGTGTTCAATGTTACTTTCCTCGGTAAAATCCGCCCTCAAACAACTAATTACCATTGTTAATTTTTTTTAGAATGATGCGCAAAAATTTACCTGACATTATTGGTAACTGTTTTATTCTGACGTTTTATATCAAAAATTACTTTTTACTTACACTACGATATTATATGACTGTTTTTAAAAATACTATAATGTATTCAAGTGCTTTTATCAATGAACGATGTGTTGTTTCAGTATTAATTTAAATTGCAGCCTATAGCAAAAGTTTTGTATGCGTATCGTATTGGACGTTTGCAAGTATTCTCATGAAACAGATTGGCCACATTTTAAAAACTTTTTATTTTTAAAGCTCGTGGAGCTGTAGGTGGAAGCACGAACCATGTGCTGGTATCTCTACTGGAAGAGAAATCAACGCTTTGTATGCGAAAGAGAAGGATTGCGCATTGATTTGTCTACCAGTCAAGTAGTTTCTATTATACCAGCACACAGTCCTCGAAATGGTTTAAAGCAATCAAAAAGGTTGCTTATTGATTTCATTTCGACCTAACCTGTTTATATTTCATGCCATGTCGATTTATTATGTTCTGTGTGATTGATCAGAACAGTCACATGACCCTTTTAATTTCGTTGAATACATAAGATTCAGAATAATAATAACCACTGTCTAAATTTTTGTGCTAAAATTTATCGGAGATTCCGTATTAGATTATGTAAGAACATTGATTTTAAACAAGCAACAACCAAGTAATTTTGAAAAAAAAAAAAAAAGCTATATAACCAATGCCATTGTAGAAAAAGTAAACTTTAGTATGATATATTTCCACCCCAAAACCATCCAAGAATATATGAAGCAGTGAGAAGCAAAGGGTTGCCAGTGGACTATTTTAAGATTCGGGTAAAACGCATTTAAAGATCATATCCCAGGTAGACTTTCAATGAAATTTTTTTTCTAAATCATGCTGTACAGCAGCACCTACCAGGGCTACTAGTGCAATCTTTTGCCCCATGACAGAGGAGAGGTGCACCTACCATTTGTACTGGTTATCTCCTAATTTTTAATTTTGCCACTTGCATCCCTTTGCTTCTCACTACCTCTATTGATACCTCAACAATTTTGTAAACTTTCGTTCTATTGATTCATGTAAGTTTTAAGAAAATACCCCTTTGTGTTCTGTAGCTATTTTTAAATTCTCTACTCTGTTGCTTTGGAATTAAATTAAAAAAGGTCGCAACTTCCCGAGGGTCCCTAATCTGGGCAAGTGAGTACTGTGATAAAAACAGGGGACCCTCGGGTGTGATGTAATTTAGCTATTTTTGAATGAAATCATACACTTGTAACAAAAGTAGGGGAATGTGGGTCAAAGTGAAATAGTTAAGATGACTGAATTTTTTCAAAATGAACTTATCGGAAATTGGTTTTGAAAATTACAGTACACGAAGAAAGAACATTGTATTATAAGTAAACTTACATTGAAACTTTTTTTTATATTTTTGACACTAAAATTGTGTTTTCAAAAAAAAAAGAAAGAAAGAAAATGTTTCGCTTAGATTTTTCATGTTGCAAAGTGAAAAATTAAATCTTTTTTCTAATAAAATATAATTAATTCAAATAAAAAAATTCTCTTGAATCAAATGAATGAGTAAATTAGGCTGAATAAATAAATGAAAAGGCATTGAAACTTTAAACGAATTTTTAAATGAATAAATTAATTAGTAAATGACAAAAGATAAATGAGCGAATAAAATAGTGAAAGAATAAGAAAAAAAAGTGAAGCAATAAATAGATAAGGGAATTACTAAATGAACGATTAAAAATGAATTAATTTATATAAATGAAGACTTAAGGGATTAAGTAAATAATTGAAAATAAAAAAAGTATTTCACTTTGCCCCATCCACTTTGCTCCGCATGTACTTGACCTATAGTGCAATTATTTAAAATACAAAGAAGCTTAATATTAACTAAATAAACACTGCAACAGATATTAGAAGGTCTCAATTAATATTTAAAATGTTAATAACAAAGCTTTATCATATTACAGTATTAATATAATTCTCGACTTAAAACGAATATTACAATATGATAATCAATTTTTGAAAACTGACTGCATTATCATATAGTTTAATGTCCAGAGGTAATTTTTTCCTAACTGGAATAGAGTCTATGTGCTACAACCAGGGCTGTGGAGTCGGAGTTGGAGTCGTTCGAAAACATGGCGACTCTGGGTTTCCTTCTTTTATTTAATTTTCACTGACTCTCCTTGCATTTTTTAAAAAACTGACTACCAATTAATTTCATTACATGCTAAAAGGCCTACTAATAAGAAAATAACTCATTGTGGCAACCAGCTGGCTTGATTGTTTATCAAACTTTCTGCAACAGCGACCTACGCCGTGTCCTAGTTTTTCCCCGTGTCCCTTGTTTATTTTTTAACTTTATTTAACTGATAGCAACTGTTAGCAAACAGTTATGTTGCCTAACATTTTCAAAGTAATCACTTTCAAATAAAAATAATAATATATTTTTTACCTCGATCTCAGTTATAAAATAGTAAAATGAATATATGTATTGCTTAAGGAAAGTCGGGAAACTTCTGAGGGTGCTTGGTAAATTCAAATAAGTGCTGGCACGAAAGCGCAATCCAAAAGATCCGATAAAATACAAATGTGTGTGTGTGTTTCTTAAATCTAAAGACTTTATCTAAGAAAACATGGTTATCACTGAAAAGTACAAAATAAAATCAGTTAATGATTTATTGGTTACAACACTCAATAATTGTAGTTAATCCTAAAATCTTTATATTAAAGTTAATTCTAAAGCTGCTAATAAAATTAAATTAAAAATTGAGTCAAGAAATCTAGTTATAGTAAAAGCTATTCGTACAAAACTGTATACCGCCGCATGTTGTGTAAAATTTGCTCCAGGCGTACATGTGTACCCGACCTCTCCCCGTAATAAAGAGCAATATGTTCGTTGAAATTTTTAAGATGAAATTTAAGATTTATTACTGGGGAATTTTTTCAAAATTAAAGTATTTCAATTTTTACAAACTCTAAAATTACGTTGAAGTGTTACCCACCAGATAGGCGTCACCCGGAGCGTGGGGGGGGGGGGAGAGAAACTCCCCGTCTCAAGAAAAGTTTTTTGACTTAGAAAAAAAGTTTTTTTTTTTTTTTTTTTTTCTCTCAAGATAGTTTTCAAAAGTTGAAAGCACAGGAGTTGATCAACATCTATTTGTTAAACATTAAAGGGGAGCAATTAATCCTTTTTACTTTCTTTGAAAATGGGATTTTTAAGTTATCTCACTTTTGAAATCACAACTATTGGATAATTTGATTTTCAAACTGAATTTCTAACTTTGTATGCATCTTAGGCTTACAATAAAATACAACGCGAAAATTTCATAAAAAGGAATTAATATTTCAATCTCTGTTTAGGGTTTTTCCCCCTTTCCATAAGGGGAGGACGATTTGAAAAAGAAAAATTCACAAGGGAGCATGTCAAGTAAAATCACGACAAGAAAAAGTTATGTAAAATTTTTAATTGTTAACCAAATGTAAAGATTTTATTTTTTTGCCAGCACTGTGCAAACTATGTAGAATCTATTTTTATATTTTTGTGAAAGTATCTCTTATACCCACGGAGATATAAGCATTTCTTTCAAAAATGCCATTTTTATTTTAAGGTTTTCGGCTCATAGCACGCAGAGTTTTCTGCCAACTGTTACTAAACTTTCAGAATATTTGACAGCATTCAAGATAAACATAATAATTAAATTTGAAATTAAAATATTAAAAATTTGTTGAAATATGAACATATAAACAGTTGAGTTTTCACTGCGCATGCACGAAAAATATCAATTTATAACCTTAGTAATCCAAAGCCTAGATAGATTCTGCTCCTCGTGATAAAATTCCAGCTCGATATCTTAAAAATTCAAAAAGTTGTAAGATATCTAATGAGCCGAATTTCAGTAATTCTTTGATACGCGACGACTCGTGGGGGATTGTCCGCTAACTGGTAACACTTGCCAACCGTCATTCAGAGTAATTCGTTAGAAAAACAGATTATTTGCGAACGATCCCTCACGAGTCGTCGCCTATCAAAGAATTATTGAAATTCGGCTCATTACGTCGCTGATAACCTTTTGAATTTTAAAGATATCGAGCTGGAATTTTATCACGAGGTGCAGAATCTATCTGGGCTTTGGATTACTAAGGTTATAAATTGATGTCTTTCACGCATGCGCAGAGAAAACTCAACTGTTTAAACGTTCATATTTCAACAAATTTTCAATATTTTAATTTGAAATTTTATTGTTATGTTTTTCTTGTATGCTGTCAAATATTCTGAAAGTTTAGTAACGGAACACTCTGCGTGCTATGAGCCGAAAACCTTAAAATAAAATGGGCATTTTTGAAAAAAAAAAATGCTTATATCTCCGTGGGTATAAGAGATACTTTCACAAAAATATAAAAATAGATTCTACATAGTTTGTACAGTGCTGGCAAAAAAAAATCTTTGCATTTGGTTAGCAATTAAAAATTTTACATAACTTTTTTTTGTCGTGATTTTACTTATCATGATCCTTTGTGAATTGGCCGAATACTAAATATTCGGCCACAATCTAGACGAATATTCGGTATTCGAGCAAATAACAACGGAGCATGTCAAGTAAAATTATAATAAGAAGTTTGCATGTAAAGTTTTTAATTGCCAACTAAATATAAAGATTTTTTTGGGCCGGCACTGTATTTGTTCGTAACAAAATAGTCAGTTCGTGATCCTCTTTTCTTTTCATTTCATTTGTTTATATTTCAAAAATTATTATCAATTTCTCAGCGCAAAAATACTTCCATTATCGAATAGTTTTTTCTTTGAGTCATGGAATGTTTTGAGATTTTTAAAAAAAAAATCTCCATTATATATGGTTTCAAAAAAAAAAAAATGTCTTCAATTGTTCACATGTGCCGCAATGAGGGTAGGGAAGGCACAAATGAACAGTCCTGGGATACATGTGAGCACGATTTTCATAAATTTCTCGGCCCGGAACACATAAAAAAGCTAAATATTCTCAATTTTGTTTTCTAGATACCATGGGAAAACGCTCAAAAGGAAAGAAATTTTCAAACCAAGAATTGCTTTTATCAACTATTTCAAGCTTTTTTAATTGATATGAAGTTTTCACATGTTTTTAGAGTGCCGAAAATAGAATCGGTTGTTTTGGAAGCTAACAAAATATAATTTTAGATTCGGGCCAGATTGATCAGCTTCGAGGGCCACATTAGTTTCGAGGGCAGTAAGTTTGGCGCTACTTTAAAAAAAAAAAAAAATTAGAGGGCCACTTTGAAACTCTTTCTCTCATGACGTTGTTGAAATGAGAGAGAAAGCCGCATTAACGAAAAAATTGGAACTGAAGATATATACTTTTGTAGCTACACGTTACATTTTTATTCAGTGAAATCCCGTTACTACGAATAGCAATGCAACAAAATATCTGTTTTAGCAAAATAAATGTTTATTTACTTATGCCTGATTTAATTGCCATTGCAAGGCGTAAATTCCATTGCAATGAAACTCCCGTTATAACGAAGGTGTTGCAGGGTCCTTTGAAGTTCGTTGTAACGGGATTTCACTATAGTATAATTTGACTTTTTACAAAACGCTTAGCAAAATAAAACATGCGTCTTGTTTTGCCTAATAGTATGAGCTGAAAACGGACAACCAAGTTACCTCTTCTGAATGTTTCACAAATTCACTTATTAAATTTAAAATAGTAAAACCTTGTCAAAATAGAGCACTGCTCTGCTCTATTTTGACACGCTACGTTGCCGAAAACTATTATCAAATTATAAATGAAATTACTGAATTTTAAGTGGTTCAAGATCAAAGTAACACCATCTCGCATTCTATGGCGCGACATCCAGTCTTGGTAATGTTAGAGCGTTATTCGATTACAGATTCTGGCTTTTATATGATGATGATTGCTATGAAACTTATTTCAAGAACTTTTTCCCATCAGCATTATTACCTCTTTTATATAGCCACTGATTTATTACGTCTGATAGTCATAGTTGACTGTATGATTTAAATTCCAATGATTTCATATTACACATTCAAATATGACTTCATCAAAGCTCCTAACAAATTAATAAGATAATTTAAAATAAAATGCTAGTTAGGATGTCTCCACCGCGATTTCCATTACAACTTGAATAGTAAGGTACAAATGAAAGGTTTTACAATTGTCCTTTCGGATTTAACAGAGCGTGTAAAAGGGGAAGATAAAGCAACGCCTCTCTCCCCGGGAGATCAGAGGGGGAACGAAGAAGGAATTTCACGGCCTGGGCCTTTTGGAGGTAGCTTTTTCTCTGGCAGTTTTCTACGTGCAAGTCCGTCTTGCGGGCTTTTTAACAAAACGTGATATTACGTGCAAATACGCGAGTCGGTTAAAGGGGAGCAATTAATCCTTTTTACTTTCTTTGAAAATGGGATTTTTAAGTTATCTCACTTTTGAAATCACAACTATTGGATAATTTGATTTTCAAACTGAATTTCTAACTTTGTATGCATCTTAGGCTTACAATAAAATACAACGCGAAAATTTCATAAAAAGGAATTAATATTTCAATCTCTGTTTAGGGTTTTTCCCCCTTTCCATAAGGGGAGGACGATTTGAAAAAGAAAAAAAAAGATAAACAAAAAAATCCGGAGTCGGATTCGGAGTTGGAGTCGGAGTTGGACGTTTCAAAATCCAGGAGTCAGAGTCGGTAATTTTTCCTCCGACTCCGCAGCCCTGGTTACAACACAGTTAAAATAGGAGGCACTTAAAAAAGAGCAAATACTACGCCAGATCACTTTGCCCAACATTCCCCTACTACTTTATTCAAAACAAACTTGCTGGTGTCTCTTTCTTTTTCCGAAAAGACAGACCACATGAGCAAAAATTAATCTGCGTCATAGTAACGTAATAAACTATTCTGCGAAAAAAATACAATGGTCAATATTCTGATATCGGATGAAATCTGAAAAGACGAATTAAAATTTATGCAAAATTATAACTTTTAAAAGTAATATGGAAATTACAACAGTCGTTATAATTATCGCCACAAGAAACATAACTAATGTTGACTTGAAAGAACTTAGTCAATAATAAACTTCTATTGTTTTATTACAGTCTTGATGCAACATTGTTGGATCAGTATTAATCCAAAATAGGGGTCTAAGATACCGTAAAACCTATGTCAGCAGTTTTTAGCGAGTATAATGGACATAATGTTTATTTTCTGCACAAAGATATTTATTAATCTTTATACATAAATGGCTACTTCTGTACCATTTTTTCACCATAGATAGCTACATTATCAGAGAGCAACTTAGGCTGTAATTTATTCCTAAAAAACTTAGTTTAAAAACATTATGATAGGAAACAGTAACTGTCATGTAATTTCCCCATTAAATGATGAAATATAAAATCCATTGTTACGAAAATTCGCTGCCTTACAACAACAATATTAAAAGTAATCATAATGAAAATTTTGAATCAAGGCTTCTCCCGAGCAAACATGGGTTTAAAGTCATTTAAACATTTGGAAACTCTACTTTTTGCACACTTAGGAAAACACAGTAAAGAGCCTTTTTTTTGTGTGTGTGTGTGTGTGTGTGTGTGTACTATTTAATTCAATAAAGTGCACTTTTTTTAGTGATCTTTGTTTTTGTTAGTTTATATTTTGGAAATGCCTCGTGCTTTCGTTTATAAATGAATACTCGTTCGTTCTTTATAATTATTGCTGTTTTACTTTTATGGGTAGAAATATGGTAAGAAAGTATTATTACTGACCCAGGCAACGCCGGGTATTTTTCCTTGTTTTTTATAATGTTTATTGGATCAGATGTATTAGGAAGTCACTTTGACTGCGCATAAATTATTTGTGAAATATGGTTTACAATCATCAGGAGATTTGAATACAATTTTTCAATCAAGCTAGGTGACATGAAATCAGAATTAATGTTTAAAATTTAAAAAAAACTTATCTCAACTTTAGAATTCTTAACTTATTTAAGGATTAGCGGCTGTTCCAGTCGGGAAATATAAGGTCTCAAACCACCGGCCAACAACGCCTTGTGCAGTGGTCTCATACGCTGACTGCATTGGCTAAGTGAACAAGCGCTGGCTAGCATATAAGGAGCCTAAATTCCCCGTCTTTCATCCTAGCTGCATCAGAACAATGAAATGAGATAGCTTTGGGATGTGTTAAGTTACCCTCCTCAGCTCTTAAGGAATTAAACTCAAAAGAAACAATACAGCAATTTCTTATTTTCTTACATTACATGTAATTTCTAATATTATTGAGGAATAAAATTTTATTTTGTCAGAATAAATGTATAATTTCTGAAAAAATATACATCTTTAAAAAAAGTGTAAAATCTTTGAAACCTAATGAATATACATTTTAACGTCTAGTTAAATCTAGTACCTTTTGTGAAATATATTTGAATAGGAAAGATCAACCAATGGAACATCACATACGCTAGCTGCTTGTTTGAGCTTTTCCAGATATGTGCCTTTTTTCTCCCCAATGCACAAAAGTCCAACAGGTGAATAGAATTCTATGCCTGAGAATAGAAAAGAAATAGTGTTGAAGAATAGAAAAGAAATAGTAAAGTGTAACATACTTCTTCTAAGACAAATGTATTTAAAATCCGGTTTAAAAAAATAAGGGAAAAATATGTTTTTCGTTTTTTTTTAAGTATACAGCAGTGTCGAAGTTAAATGTGCCAACAATCTTGTGAAGGAAAGAAAAAGAAATATATATTTCAAAACAAAATTTCAAAATCAATAGTTAGCAACTTAGACCTAAATTGCAAAATTATTGCATACACATTTTACGGTTTGAAGTCCCCAAGAAACAAATGCATGTACATTAGTTTTACAATTATCCAACGCAATCCTGTTGATTTTGTGTTATTATTTTTTTCCTGTAAAAAGGCATTATTTCATTCCATACGTTAAGATTATATGTGTCCTTGATTTTGTTAAAGTTTCATACGTCACTCGCTAGATGACACCACTATTGAATATTCCTTTGCTTTGTTGCGATCAAGATTAAGTTCTCATTTCTCCTGCAGGCGTAGAGGGAAAAAAACATACGTTGAACCAGATAGCCATGGTTGAACATGCCTGCTAATTTTTTGTTCATTTGAATCATTTCGACTTACATTTATGCAAATGAAACAGAATTCAAATGACAGTGTTGGTAAATTTCCTCACTAAAGGAAAAAGAAAAAAAAAAAAAAAAACTAGGGTAAAAGCACCGAGTATGAGCTATGGGGTATCTTTTATTTTTGTCACCTACAACTGAAATTAATAAGAAAAAAAATTAAAAATTAAGCGAACAACAAGATTTAAGATTCTGAGAAAATGAACTTATCAGTTCAACAGTCTAAAATAAAAATGTTAGTTTTAAATTTTTACATTGGAAAAAAAAAAAAAAATCCAGCCCTCCTCCAATAATAGGAAAAAATAACATTAGACAAGAAGTGAATTAGACATTAGTTATATATATATATATATATATATATATATATATAAATAATCCAATCAGTTTGGAACCTGAAAGCTTTAATATACGTCAGTATTTGTGAGTAAGATCAGTGGCGTCGCTACGGTGGGGGGGAGGGGGGCAAAAGGGTAGTCCGCCCCGGGTGTCACCCATCTAGGCAGTGACACCCGGGAATTTGCCGCACTTGCATTTCCGGCATTTGTAGAAATGCAGGTTTTCGAAAAATATGAAACTAAAGTGCGATTTTTAGAGTACAAATCATAAAATTTTACCCCCACTTTTATATGTTTTTGTACATTAACCCACTAAAAATTTCGTTAGAACATTGCTTACTGGGTAATTGTAGTTGTTTCTGAAAATTGTATGAATTTCATGATTTTATATTTACATTTTTTTTTTCTTTTTCGTTTGTAGGGGGGGGGGGGTCACCCATGATACGGTAACCCACGGATTAAGATACATTCCTCAACTATCCAATATGCAATCAAAAATTTTACCTGATAATTCTTCTATCTCTCGGTAAGATTTAATAGACTTTTTGCTTAGAATTTCATAAGCTGGATTGCTGTCGATTACTCTAGTAATTCTTCCTTCATCGTAATGGCAGCTGAAAATTTCTCTATCGGCTCTTTCTTCATCCTAAAAGAAAAGTATGAACCGAGCAATCTAAAGCAGTAGAATAAAACAGCAACAAAATTAGAATTATCAAAAAGAAATTTGAAAACTACCGTAAGAAACATCTAATTAAAACATCCAATAATTACGTTTGTTCAGCTGTAATAGACGGAGAGCCCAGGGCCGCCAGACCTAACTTATTTTCTAAGTAACAAAATGTGTAAGACAGAATACTGTTAGCATGTACTTTGAACGTACGCGTAATTATTAACTTGGACCGAGGGCCAATTTGCAGGTACTGGGTAATGAATGTACGAAAAAGCAGTGCTAACCTAACTTATTTTCTAAGTCTCAATTTTTATATTATGATACTCAGGGAACTGTTCCAATGCATTTTGTAAGCTGCCAGACCAATTGCATGGGCCAAACATCCCGCCAGACACAGTTAAAACAACCTACCAAACTGCCAGACACGTCCCGTGGGCACTAATGGCTGCCAGTGGCGCAACGTGCTTATTTTCTAAGTCTCAATTTTTATATTATGATACTCAGGGAACTGTTCCAAAACATTTTGTAAGCAGCCAGACCAATCGTATTTGACAAACATCCCGCCAGACACAGTTAAAACGTCGCTCTGAGTACAAGCGCGACGCTATCATTCTTATGCTTAAGCACTGAAAAATATCGTCTGCTTTAAAAAAGCAATGTTGTTAAAGCAGAAAACCTACTAAAAAAAATATGAAATAGGATTTCAGTGAAACCCCGATTTTACGTCCCCCGAATCTTCGTTTTCTCCACATTTAACGTTTTTTCACCAGGTCCCACAGTAATGCCTGCTAACTTAGACCGAGGGCCAAATTTCAGGTACTGGGTACTGAATGTTCACAAAAACATTGAAAACTTTACTTATTTTCTGAGTGCTGATTTTTCACGTGCTCGTACTCACAGGGACGTTTTAACTGTGTCTGGCGGGATGTTTTGTCCACACGATTGGTCTGGCTGCTTACAAAATGTTTTGGAATAGTTCCCTGAGTATCATCATATAAAAATTGAGACTTAGAAAATAAGTAAGGTTGCTCCACTGGCAGCCATTAGTGCCCACGGGACGTGTCTGGCAGTTTGGTAGCTTGTTTTAACTGTGTCTGGCGGGATGTTTGGCCCATGCGATTGGTCTGGCAGCTTTTAAAATGCATTGTAATAGTTCCCTGAGCATCATAATATAGAAATTGAGACTAAGAAAATAAGTAAGGTTGCGCCACTGGCAGCCATTAGTGCCCACTGGACGTGTCTGGAAGTTTGGTAGGTTGTTTTAACTGTGTCTGTCGGGATGTTTGGCTCATGCGATTGGTCTGGCAGCTTACAAAATGTTTTGGAATAGCTCCCTGAGTATCATAATATAAAAACTGAGACTTAGAAAATAAGTTAGGTTAGCACTGTTTTTTCGTACATTCAGTACCCAGTACCTGCAAATTGCCCCTCGGTCCAAGTTAATAATTACGCGTACGTTCAAAGTACATGCTGACTCTATTCTGTCCTACACATATTGTTACTTAGAAAATAAGTTAGGTCTGGCGGCCGTGGGCTCTTGGGCTATAAGTTTAAGTAAACTACTTTTACTAGAATTTGCAAAGTAAGGGAGAACGGGCTTGTGTGCGAGTGATAATTTTAGTGTTTTTAATTTGACAGGTCTGAGTCACGTGTCACATGACCATGTATATGTCACGCTATTGTGAGTGTGTTTTCAGTGACAGCACCGTATGGATTATGAGGGAAAATTTTGATTTTTCGAAGTCTATGTAATTTTTTTTATTCTTAGTTTTTTTTTTTTTTTTTTTTTTTTGTAGCGGACTGCATTCCCAAAGCTCGTTAATATTTAAAAGCTCATATTTCGTCGCAAAAAATTGACAACTTATTTTACTTATTAGATGAAGCCATGCCCAAACTAGTGTAACCTGGCTTCTAAAAAGTGAGTTGCGGCAAGTGGGGGAGTCTTTTTTGGGGGGGTAAGTGTGCGAATTCGAATACTTACCCCTGATACTTTTATCTCAAAACGTAGACAACTGAAGCATAAATTACATGAAATGTTAAGCTAATCTAATGAACTGGTTGCACCTGTTGCTGGAGCTCTCCAAAACCAGCAAAGTATCTGAAGATGCAAGAAACCCCAAAAACCTCGAGAAAAATGGATCTAGTGTAGGAAGTGCTGCATGTGGACCCACTAAGGAGTGTGTTGGATCAGCGCTCACTTCACCTGGAATGGAGGATCCGGTTTTGATTAGTTTCTTTTTATAGTCAAAAAAGGAAATTTAGGGGTTTTTGGAAAAGGATAGGGTCTTGTGGTGAAAAGTGGTCAATGGGGTAAAGTGGTCATACGTCAAATAAATGGCTATAGTTTAGAAATAAATGTTCGAATGAATGTGTAAATTTTATTTTAGGGTAGGGCAGTTAGAAACCATATTTTGAATACAAAATTTTACAACTGGAAAAATGTTGTTTGGTAATATATATATATATATATATATATATATATATATATATATATATATATATATATATATATATATATGTATGAATTTTTTTTAACTGTAAACACCTTTTTTAACTTTCTTCGGAAATTTTATTTGCTAGAATTATGAACAAATTGACTGCGCAGGAAGCTTCCTACATGTCTCAAGAACTCTTACTCATTAGCAGTTAGTTGAATATATTTTGGATAAATTTTTAGAACAATTTAAGTAAGGTGGAGTAAAGTGGTCATAATATTAGGCTTAAAGAGTATTGCACTTCTAAAATCACTTTATCTTTAAGTATAAGGCAGATATAAATTTAATATGATTTTCACTTAATACATATTGTTTTTACAGTAAACAGGTTAAACATACGAGTATATGCGTATGCCTAAGTATATACTCGAGTAGGAACTTATACTTACGTATTCACATAACTGCACCAATAAACACGTATATATGTATCTGCAACCTCTATCTATACAGATATACATTCGACTATACGCGTAAATACCCGGTTATACTCGTATGTATACGAACACTTATACACTCAGGTAGACACGTATATACGCGTACGTATTCGAGTAGACACTTACGTACTAGCATATTATATACATGTATATAGGGTAATTTTAAACACTTGGCCAAAATATTAAAAGGTGTTAGAAGGATAGGAAGCAAGAATCATAAGAATTATATTGTCCCAAACACAAAGCTGACGCGCTACATGCACGCAAAGCCAGATACTGATGGACGCAAAACAGGTCACAAATTTATTACATAAAGACAATTTTACGCAACATTTTAAGTCTTAATAAAGTTTTAAAGCGATCGATGAAATTTTTGCGGCATGCAACTGTAATACAAGCGTCGCAATTACAAAGCACTCTCTGTTGCAATAACGAGACTTTTGAAAAACTTTCATCAGTCGCTGCGCCTTTGTTGCGATGCGTGTATTAGAGCTACTACAGCCGCAACTTTTAACAACTGCTCTAAATATTTCTGAAAAACTAAAATGTAGGGTAAAATCATCTTTGTGTAACAAATTGGTGACCTGTTTTGCATCCATCAGTTTCTGTCTTAGTGTGCATATAGCGCGTAAGCGACCATAAGTTCCTTATGAATCTTTGCTTCTTATCCTACCCTCTCGAAACCCTTAGATTTTTGCCCAAGAGTTTGGATTCACTCTGTAAGCATAAATGTATATTAGCGTATATTCTCGTGCATATATACATGTACGGATGTATAAACGTAAATGTACGCATAAACGTCCATACAGGTATATAATCGCGTTTACAAGTAATACTCCTGCTTCCATATATATATATATATATATATATATATATATATATATATATATATATATATATATATATATATATATATATATATATATATATATATATATATATATATATATATATATATATATATATATATATATATATGAGTAGACACATTCTAAAAACGCACTGGGTGTATCTACGAATTAACTCGTGCATACCCGTATATGTATGTATGCAAGTATACTTATATATGCGTATATACGTCTACTATACACGTATGCATTCAGGTATGCAAGTATATACTCGAGATACAAGTTGCATACAAGCCTATGATGCGAGTATAAACTGAAGCGTCCATACTCGTATATACAAGTGACACGTATATACGCGTGTAGACACATATACACTCCTGTAGGTAATCACATATACATACTTATATACTCGTATATACACTTATATACCTTAATAGGCACGTGCATGCGTTTATCTGATGTATGCATGTATCTACTCATATATGAACGTGTTTACAATGTTTACACGACACGTATATACTTGTGTATACCTGCATATACTCGTGCATATATTTGTAACTATAAAAATAACCGAAATGTACAAATATTAGGGTTATTTGTACCGGTTTTGCATCTATTTTTAACTATGACCACTTTACCCCATGCTATGACTGCTTTCCCCCACCCCATGGGGTAAAGTGGTCATAAATACATAGGGAAATGAAAGTATTATAAAACTACATAAATCAATATTTTTTTTCCTGATATTCACTATACCGTGTTCTTTAATAATGCGATGTAAAATAACAACGAAAAAGTTGAAATATTTAAAGAATTTATTGTATTTTATTATCTTCTCTTAAGTTGAAAACCTACGATTTTATGACCAGACCACTTTACCCCACCAGACCCTATATCCCCAAATCTCACTCTTC
Source organism: Uloborus diversus (assembly GCF_026930045.1). NCBI lineage: Eukaryota > Metazoa > Arthropoda > Arachnida > Araneae > Uloboridae > Uloborus > Uloborus diversus. The sequence continues at coordinate 63,397,180 of NC_072735.1, read as the reverse complement.
ATACGATTTCGATGTTGGATGAATTTTTTCGTTTAACATATCAGAAGAATGTTTCTATAAGAAACAACAGCAAAATAAAATAAGATAAAATTTTTAAAAAACGCAATTATTTAGTGTAAAGTTTCTGTTTTTACTAAATTCCTACTGAAAAATATCATTTGATAAAAATAAAATGACGTTAGGTGATACAAAAAAAAAAAAAAAAAAACTGTACGAAAAAAGGCTTTTATTTAAAATAAAAAATGCACCACAAGATGTTTAAAAAAAGATATAAAAAACAAGCTATCGAACTAGACTGAACTATTTAAAAACACGCTTAGTTAGTTTTTCTCTGACAGTATAAGTAAACAAAGTAAAATAAATTTAAATCTCTCCCTCTTTGAAATCCTGGACCCGGGCCCGTACTACTTGAGTATGAATCTCTGCCGTGCTGTGTAGTATGTAAGACCATGAAAGTAGAAAAAGGAAAAGAAAGAAGTAGAATATTGCTACTAGAAAACGTTAAAAAAAAAAAAACTCCTCTTTCTCTTTGGTATATTTGCAAAAAGTAAGCTTCACTTTAGTATATAACTTCCTTCTCATTGTCAGCTACAAGCAATAGTCAAACTTTTGTAGCTTAATGGAAACAAACAATAACCCTATTAATATCTTCCATACATTATCAAGTGGTCATTTACCAGCATTTTACTTTAAAAAAAAACTACATGGGTGCTATTGCAGTACGTATCTAACGAGATAAAGCATAAAACTCACTGTAGGTTCATTTGGTCCAACGAGGCATACTTTGCAGGAAGGATTAGCTGAAGCATGTCGTGCTGCAGCTGATCCAAACATGCCTGCACCAATAATGCAAAGATCATATACATCGCTCATTTTTGAAACTAAACTCTGAAAAAAAAAATAAAGTTCAATAAAACTGCTTAGTAAAGAAACTTTTTGCGTAGTTACAAAAATTTATTTTTGCCATTAAGTTCAACATTTGTGCTGGTACTAAGTCAATCTGTAATACAGCATGGGGCGCGGGAACTTCCTTTTTTGAATATGCAATAAAAATTTTTGCAAATTCTTTATAATTATCTTTTTCTTGTCACACGTAATGGGAGATAATGCTTTACACTGTTTTCAGACCAATATTTTGTAAGTGTTGCCCTCTATTGCCAATACATTGATTCAGTCGAACTCGGAAGTTTTGGTCTACTCTTGGAGCATGTCGACCGGTATTTCGGCAGTTTCAGCTCGGAGTCTCCAGGGTTCGTGGACGATTGTTATAAACCTGCGACTTTCAGGGGGCTTATTACGAGCTCTTCGGCTTCGAATTCGGGAAGCTAGAAATCTCACCTTTCTCATTCCGAACGAAGTCGTTAGGCGTATTACGAACTGCAAGTGAGAAGCATACTCACAGTGGGAAAGACTTGCCGTTCGGGAAAAAAATATGACGTCGTTTTGTAGGCGTGGTGTAAGATGAACCAATAAGAGATTGCAGCGTGAAAATTTGAAATGGTGTTGTTTCTATGCGTTCTCGTTTCATATGGATTTTGTGAATTTTACTAGTGGCTTTGTTTTTTTTTCACCACATGTTAAACATTTCTTTTTATAACTAATGAAATTTCAAAAATAATTAGAGATACAAAATTTCCGGAAATTTTGCGGCGGTGGGGAAAAAAACAAACTTTTGAATTAAAATGGAAAAATTGATTTTTTTAAAAATTTAAAATGTATTAATTGATATATTTTATCAGAAAGCGTTTAAAATTTTCACAGCGCTCTGAAAATAGTTTATAGAACTAACATTATTAACGTAACTAAACCAATGGATTCCCCAGGTCAAACTACATACAATTTTGCTTTTTATGTTACCCTACTTTTCCGTAAAAGTAACTTAAAGATAAAAAAAAGAAAGAAAGGAAAAGATTTAAAACATTTAGAATCCTTGAACTAAAACAACTGATTCCTGCAGCCAAAAATCATCAACGTTATTCGAATATATATGCTCTCAGTTTTAAGTTTCAAGAATTCACAAAAACATAACAATAAAAATGGAAATAACTTTCTACATTTACTTAATATCAACTGACGGTCAAACTAAATGATTTAGTAAACTTAAACAGCTCATTTAATGCATACACAACTTGGATAGCTGGAGTAGCGTATGATTCAAAGGGTTTCAGCTGTATTTGGGAGCTAAGCTTGTGTTCCTGTGTGACGCGGTTGTATAAGCACGCGCGTTGTACTAACGCGATCGACGGTTCGAATCCCACCGTTGGCATGTTTTTCAAAAAGTCGAATGATTTTTTTAAAAAGTTTTTTAGTATTAATGTTGACAGTTTTTCTTTTCTTTTTCTTTTTATCAACAATCAGATCATAAAATATTTTCTTCCGAATTCAGAATTTGTTTTTTAATGAGATTTGTTCACAAATAGATAACCTTTGAAAATAATTATAAATTTTGCACTAAATTTCTTCTTTAACCTAATGACTTTTTAACTATATGAGGAAAGATTGTTCTGGGATTTTCTTCCTCATATGATATTAAAAACAAATGTGCTTGAATTACATAATGCCTAACAGAGAGCACAAACATGATATCGACCAAAACATGTTTTTCCTTCCTCTTTTCGTTTCTTTTCTTTCTTCCTTTCTTTTTTTTTCTTTTTTGTTTTTGAAAAATAGATTTTCTTTTAAGAAAACTACTTCAACTCTAGAAGGATGCTTCTCTCCTTACCGAATGGAAAACAAAGGAATAAATAAATAACTTGAATTAGTCTTGATTTAAAGACAGTCAAATTGTATTTTTCGTAATCAAATTTGAAATAGGATATAGGAATACAAAAATAAAAATAAAAAAAACCTTTCGAGGCATAATAAAAATACGCACAAACGTTTTTGTCTATTAAATAAAAGTAATTAAAAACGCATAACATTTCTAAAGTAAATAAAATAACTTTAATTATAATAAGGCAACAACCATCGAAAAACAAATTAGAAAATGACGTTTGCAAAAGACAAAAATAATAGAAGTCTATTTACAGGAGAAATACTCACAAATGATAGATTTATCGTGTCAAAAAATTAAATAAATAAAACGAAGAAAAGAATTTATAAGCTACGAAAAGATTTATCGCCTGCAAAAAAAAAAAGTTAAATTAATTAATGGGTCCCGAATTTCGCTATTTACGTTCAATAACACGACGAACCGATGGTTGATTTTCGCAATGATATTAAATCATCGTGACTAGCTATCTGCCAGTCACAAGGACAATGAAGTGAAAACATTAAGCCCTAGCAAAGGAAAATCAGCAAGCAATCTTGATTAAAAAAAAAAAAATCAACCAGTGTATGCAAGAGGGGAGGGAAAATTCATCAAAATTACTGGCTATTCCATCGAGCAGAAACAGAATACGGAAACATACTGCAAAATATATTACATTTTAGTGTATCAATGTGGTTTCGACATTTTTTAAAACTATTGTACGCTAAATTTAAAATGAAATGAATTTAAAGTCTTGTTTCATTGAATTTCAAAACAAAGCCGTAACTTTCACATGAAGTAAGTTAAATCATTAGAGATATTTTACTAAATAAATCCCTATACATTAATGCAACTTTATAAGCATATCATAAGTTCATTTTTAATCATACTTATATCTGAGAATGCAAGTTGAATAATACAGGAAGGTTGTTTACTGAAGATCTTCGATGCGACTCTGAAAAAAATGCGATGCTTCCTTTTTTTTCTTTTTGTTTAATTTTTTGACTTCGTAAAAATTTTTTCGGATACGGAGCTTACAGGAGTAAGCTCTACACTCTAGTTTTAGGTCCAAAATAAGTGAAAAAAATTGTAAAACAAACCCCCTATACAAAAAATATGGGTTCTGATGATTTTAAAAATATTTTAGGGGGAGTACCATTGTGAGTCTCTTGACTTAGTCTAAATGTTCATACTTTGGAACCTTGCACCTCTCTAGACCTTCAGAAGAGTATCAATGGCTATTTTTATGCTTCCTTTCCCTCCAAATAAAAATAATGGCTATTAAACTGTCGAAAACGGGAAAAAATGGGAGAGGGGGGGGCACCATTTCTAAAAAAATGGGACATATAGGGAGAAAACGGTGGTCATATTTGAATTTCGGGGCTCATTTTACATAAGAAGCAGCGAGAATTATGTCAGAAGCATTTTGATTTTTTTTTTTTTGTTACAATTTGGAAAATCTCTGATACTTAGAACAAAGAAAGCTAGTGGCGAATTTAGTTTAATAGCAAAAGTTTTATGTATATATCTGTTTGAAAGAAAAAAATACCATGGATTGCATACACCTTCAAATATTGAAAATTTTAAACGCTTTCTGATAAAATATATCAATTAATACATTTTAAATTTAAAAAAAAATCAATTTTTCCATTTTAATTCAAAAGTTTGTTTTTTCCCCCACCGCCGCAAAATTTCCGGAAATTTTGTATCTCTAATTATTTTTGAAATTTCATTAGTTATAAAAAAAAAATGTTTAACATGTGGTGAAAAAAAAAACAAAGCCACTAGTAAAATTCACAAAATCCATATGAAACGAGAACGCATAGAAACAACACCATTTCAAATTTTCACGCTGCAATCTCTTATTGGTTCATCTTACACCACGCCTACAAAACGACGTCATATTTTTTTCCCGAACGGCAAGTCTTTCCCACTGTGAGTATGCTTCTCACTTGCAGTTCGTAATACGCCTAACGACTTCGTTCGGAATGAGAAAGGTGAGATTTCTAGCTTCCCGAATTCGAAGCCGAAGAGCTCGTAATAAGCCCCCCCCTGGCCAGTTTAAGTCCCGAATCCGATCGAGCGACTGTTAGGGAAAAAAAAAACGCCTTCACAGAGTAAAAGCGCGATGCTGTCTCGACCAAAAAGCATGATGAAAACTGAAAGCATGATGTAAGATAAAACAAAAAATCCCATTCAGATCTTTCCGTTGAGCTTCTCCCCACTACCCTGTGATGTTCCACCTATTTTGCACGCCAGATTCAAAAAACGAAGCGCCCCACACTGTATATGAGAACAATGGACAGGGCCGTCTCAAGGGGGGGGGGGCGAGCGGGGAAATCGCCCCGGGCGCCACGAAATGAGGGTCGCCGCAAGGCACCCTCATTTCGACGGAACACGACGACATTCATACGCAAACGATACTTTTACGAGGGGTGCCTTGCGGCGCCCCTCATCGTATAGAATGCACCGATTGTATAAAATTAGGGGTGCCTGCGGCGTCCCCTCATTTCGTGTATCATATATACAGTCATAGACACACAAAATAGAGAATCATTGCAATGACTCTCTATTTTTTCGTAGGGCACGAATATAATCCTCTCTAAGTCTCCAAAACATTCGTTTCCTTTGCATCATTGAAGCAGATACAATTTCTGAGATTTAACTGTTGAGAATCAAACAAAAGATTCTTCTCCTTTGTCTAGTTCTCACCGAATTTGCTTGAAATCTGCTTCTGAGTGATTATTTTCATAAACTCAAGTCTTAAAATGCAGTTTGTAACGCCATATTTTGGGATATTAGGGCCAGTAATTTCTCGAAGTTAGAGCTCCAAAATTTTCGATGTTCTTGAGTATTTGTGGGATTCTCCCAAAAACTTACAAGCATTTGATGCAAAAGAATAACATCTTTGTTTAGAACATATATTAAAGCTGGTATTAAGTTCTTACAAGTAAAACCAAAAAACTGTTGAAAAGTATCATTGGATGAGTCCATATCGAAATTTAATTTTGATATAATTTACTTCGATAAATATATTTTCTATTTATAATCTGCAAATTTTTTATACGCGTTCTTAGTTTGATCAACATAAATCAACCAACTCAGTTTCAATTGTTTGTTTTTTATCTAGTGGGATAACATTTTACTAGATAAATATTTGGATTTCAACATTTCCATTTTTCGAAAAGCTTTTGGGCATTAATGTTTTACAAGTATTCGAAACAGATTCATTGCTTGTGTTTTACTTTGTATTATGCATAGCCCTCTGATTGCTTTGTTCATTAATATGTAAAAAAATAAGTACTATATATTATGCATTGATGTTAAGACGAACTTGATTTTTCTGTGTGTATAGGGGGGGGGGGCACCAGGAGACTTTCGCCCCGGGCGCCGTCATTTCTTCGGACGGCCATAACAATGGGTACATTAAAACACGAAAAATCAATCAATTTTTTATCAGTAAAAAACACAGACATCTAACTCTTTTAAATGGTACAATATTACAATATTCGTCATTGCAATTGGCATTATAAAAGAGGATCTAGAAAAATCAACCAATTCACACAAACGGAAAAAAAAAAAATTGTCTCACTGTTCGCCTAGTAAGTGGGAACACACGTTTTTTGAAGTAGGAAACTTTGAAACAATCTAAAATGAACTGGAAAAATAAGAATGATTGTTCCCGTTTGGTTTTGGTATGAACCTTTGGGGTCATTCCTCGCCAAATCAACCTAACCATCGTCAATTGCGACAAAACTTACAAGTTAACTCACTTGGTTATAGGAAAAATTCTTTTATTCGATTTTTTTTTTTTTTTTTTTTGTTCGAGACCTGCCAAAGCCGCTCGAAAAATGGCAAAAAATGACATTTTGGTAGTTACAAATATCCTTTTTACTCAGCTTCTGTACGAACTAGAGTGTCGTGGAGTAATTTCAAGCTCTTTTAATAGGCTTTCACATGATATGTCACTTGGCAAGGTTATGTGATTCTAATATTTCGAGGTCATGCACATCATTATTTGACCTTGAATATTTTGAAAAAGTAGATTTTTTAAAAATCTGATTTTTTTTTTTTTTTTTTTTGTATATTTCTTGCTGTTTACTAATGTGTGGTCTACACGTGGTAAAATTTTCAGAATGGCACAGCAATGGGATCATACTGAAAATTTATTATGAAGTGTTTCGATCTCGCAGACTAATGCAGTTCTTCCCACTGTGTTGCTATTCGATAAGTTATAATTGAAAATACATTTCTTTCATTATTAGAAATATGCGAAAATATTCTGAATGAGACTGCAGTTGGCTCGTGATGAAAAAAGCAAAAACTTTCACTGTCTCAATCTTTAAATTATTAAAATTGAGGTGTGAGCCATAGACAATGATGGCATCTGAAGGTATTACAGAAAAAAATGCAAACCGCAAAATGCTCCATAACTTATGGTTTACACAGTTCAATTCTTGCTTTGAGAGGCCGTAAACCCTTCCTTTCTTCATTCTACTAGAGTCTACTTTCGTAATAACATCACATCTGCCATACGATTGCTAATCAATAAGTGGTGATTGAAAATCCTCCTTTTCTCTATTCCTTTTCTAAATTGGTGCAATCGAAAAAAATATTATATATGACGAGATGAAAAGGAAAAAAAAAGAAGGGTAGTAAAAAAATATCTTTTAGAAATTGAAAGCTCTATCATGTCACTAGTTGTGCGGCTACATCTTGATTTAAAAACGTGTTCAACCATTTTAACCTTGGTAACCATTAATCAAGATTGGGTGATCAAAGTGGAAATACTTTTTCACATCTTATGTTAAAAGTTAGTGAGATGGTGTGGGTGGTAGGGCCGGATTATTGAATATGCCAACCAGAGGCCACTTTTTAAGGGCCCACAACTTGCTGAAATTGCTTCAGCCGTTGGCTAAGAGAAGTGACTACATGGGGCGTCGAAGAACTGTTTGGCCTCGAACCTCCGGTCATCAAACGACATATGATAACCTGGTTATGACCCCACGACACTAAAGCTTGAACATGGAAAGATAGCGGAATGCCTTGAAGCGGATACGGTATTTGTAACGTTTGTAATACATTGTTTGCAATTATTTTGTAATTTATAGGATGAGCGAAAACGTGCTTCTTACTACTCGGTGCTTTATGGTTTATTACAAACGATGCAGATAATGTCTCCACTTCAAGGTCATCTGCCATCTCTCCGGAGTGAAGCTTGTGTTTGATAGGGAAAATGAAACTGTACGTCAATACATGTTTGGTACAGTAACATTTTGCAGAAAAAAAGAGAAAGGGATTTTTAAACGTAGGAAAACAGTAGCAATATGATGTTCTCGGAGATTTAACTCTTTTATTGCATTGAACAAGAATCTAGTCGAAGTGAAAGTATTTACCTTTTTAAACAATTCAAGAGTAGAACACGTCACAATTTTTGAGAATGATTTTGAATGCTCAAAAATGGGTGAATTCTGAAGATATGACGACTTTTAGTGACAAGGTAGTGTTTTAAATGCAGACAAAGAAAATGAAAATAAAAGAGTACAGAAGCAGTTTTTGGACCTTCAGGTTCCTTCAAATATCTTTAAGAAAAGGGTACCCCTATAGCATCTACAAAGAAAGTGTAAAATTGCGTTTTTAAAACTAAAAGTTTCGAAATATTGACCGAACACCCCCCCCCCCCCTGCCCTCCCTTTCCTATCAGATGAAAATGTATTTATTTATTCTTTCAATGTGCCCCCCGAAAACTTTTTTCCGGTTACGTCACTGCCCGCAGGGGCAGAATTCCAAAGGAGGCCTTTGTTTGATTCTAAACAGTTATATTCTGAGAACTTGTTTCTTCTTAAATGATACAAAGGAAACGAATGTTTTGGAGACTAGGAGAGAGAACTATTTTCGTGCACTTGAAAAAATTGGAATTATTGCAATGATTCTCTGTTTTCTGTGCTTATGACTGTGCATCTATGATACCCGAAATGAGGGGGCGCCTTACGGTGCCCCGTCAGTTCATGGCGTATGAGGCGATTGCCCCGCTCGCCCCCACCCCATCCCCTTCGGACGGCCCTGCATGCATGGTGAGCATAAAAAGAAGATAAATTACTAATCTTTTCCATTAAAAAAAATTAAGTGCAACCAGGCTTAAAATAAAAAAAAAAAAATATAGATACATTTTTTAAAAAATGAACTTTTGTAACTTGTGATTAGTCGAAGACTAGCTTATTTTTTACTGTCAATAATATTAACTTATTCTGACACTATTCACCTATAAACTATGATGGTCATTCCGTTTCTTTTTAATTATTAATTTAAGGTTATAATAATTGAAATAAAAAACGTGCGATTGGTCAAAGCGGGTATAGGATTTAATCCTATATTTATTTAAAATTTCTTGACTCGTGCGCTGACTTAGATTTCCTCTTTCAATGGGATAAGTATAACTTTAAAAAAAAAATTATTTTTTTAGTATGGCAAAAAATTAGTCTATTAATTAACTCAGTTATTTCTTTATGTTTTATAAACAAATGTACTGACTTTAAATTGGATAGGTACAGCTGTTTTATATTTTTCATATACTGGCAGGTAGCTAGTCAACTATTTTAATCATTTATAACTTCATATTTGATTAGAAAATGTATCAAACCACAATTAGTTAAGCTTACCCGCTTTGTGCTCAATGGTAGGGCAAAGCTGGTTTTTCCCATGTTTGTTCAGTTTGATGATAAATAAATATTGGATTTGAAATAATACAAAATTCACTTTTGATTTTAAATTTCAAGAACCCCGCTAGGAAATAAAACCGAAATTGTTGCAATTAAAATCCAAAAACTACAATTTTTGAGCGTTCTTCGAAAACTTACCCACTTTGGGTCACCCTCTCCTATGATGGGTGTTTCTTAACTTTTTTATTCCTGTAAATATTGCTGGATTTATTAATTTTTTTTGCATTAACTATTAAGATCATTAACCCTCTTAAAACTCGCTTCAAGCAGGTGAGTTTTAATTTTTTTTAAATTTTTTCTCTTGTTCCTTGGTTCGATTGAACGGATTTTTGGTCTCCACAATCGAATAATTTTAGGCTTGTGTACTTAGGATTTGTTTTGTCTCTTTTAGATTTGTTCTGAATAAGCGGCTGGTCCGATTAACCGGTGGTCCAATTAAGCGCATTCCACTACCTACTTTAATTAAAAAAAACTTTCAATGGTTATAAACTTGTCAGAATTATACATGTGAGAAATCATGAGCATATATTTTGCAGCTTCAATCTTTGAAAATCTCTCGGAATTTTGCTTGACTTTGCTTGCTCCCAGTTTAAATTGGATCTAAAATTTTCGAATGTAGTGTTATGCAGAATGTTTTAAATTTTATTATTATTACTTATTATTTTTGAAGAAATATTTCCATATCAAAAGAAATAATTCATAAATAATTGTTTTACTCAATAATATTTCAAAATTACATTTAATCAAATATAAATTGCTTGTGCTTTACTCTTGTATTCTCTGCATTTATTTCTGAATTAATTAAAATCAAATAGTATTAGTTCAATTCTGTTTCACAATAATAGAACAGCAAATGCTGAAACAAAAAGTTAAGATGTTAGAAGAAAAAAGTTTTGAAAATACTCTTAAAATTAAATTTGTTTCTGGAATGTATCAAAGATGTCTCGTCGTACTAAAATATTATGCTTTAAATGGACTATATCGGACATTAAATTATTTTCTGCGAGTATATGGGGCATTTTATGTTTAAGTGGAAAATCATGTACATGCTCTAAATGGGTCAAAAGCTTCTTCGCAAGAAGGGGAGGAGATGGGGTAATAAACCTTACTGCTACAGTAATTAATCGCAACGCCTAGTTCTGTAAAACCTCGAGGATACTAACTACATACGAAGCAGTCATACAGATTTTTGCACAATAATCAATAATTGGTTGAATCAGTGAAATTCCGAAACAACGAACTTCAAGGGACGAACTTTAACGAACTTCATTTTATTCGTTGTATCGGGAAGTTCGTTGTAAAGGAATTTAACTATTGTAATGGCAATTAAATCGTGACTAAAAATGTATTTCGTTGAAATGGAAATTTCGTTGTATTGGTATTCGTTGTAACGGGATTTTACTCTATATTTTTGTAAGTAGTTAGCATTTAAATTATAAAAATAACTGATTTTATGTTAAGGGGAGTCGGAACCTCCTATACATAGTCAATGTTAATTTGTACAGGTTTATGTACTTTTTTCTGAAAATCTATTAGGTGCAATTATGACATTTTTTTCTTTTCCTTCAGTAGACTCTTTTCTCTGCACTGAAGTAAAATATTACAGAAAGAAAGCTATTTTTTTTTTATATATTATAATGTTTAAGTCACTGTAATTTTTTCAAAAAATTCCATTTTGCAATGCGAAATCAGCGCAATAAAAAAATATTTTTGGAATATGAAAAAAAAATTACTTCAGTATATGCAATTAGATGTATAGAATTTGTAGTAAAAATTTCAAATCCTAACACAATTTAGTTTCTGAGAAAAAGGGACATTTAGTTTCAAAAATACCATTTTGAGATATTCCAATTTAAGGGGGAAAATCATACCTCATCAAAATATGTTTACATTTTTTAAAGCTTATTTTAACTTACTTCTAATATGAGCAAGATCGAGAAGTTTTTATCATCAAAAAGGTATTGAAATTGAGTTTCAAATTATATCAAAGTCAAACAATAGAATTTTTGAATTTATTTAGGGTAGTGACTGCCTTTTAAGGTATATCTATATTTGTATTCATAACATGGATTTTTTTAAATAATTTAAATAGTTAAAGAAATATTTCATAATTATTTAGAAAAATGCTTCAAACTTCGAAAGATAACTAATCGAAGAAAAGTACTTATAACATTTGTAATAACTGGTAAAAGAAAAATACTATGTACTATGTGAAGAAAAACACTTTTTATTATTCGAGGAAAAAATCTGACAAATATTTGAAGGAAAACTTTTTTAACTATTTGAAGAAAAGTGTTTATTATTATTTGAAAAAAAAACTTATCTATTTGAAAACAAAAACACTTTCAACTATTTTAAAGAAAAAAATACACATAACTATTGTATAAAGAAAAATGTGTATACTTGTTTGAAATAAAAACCTAATATTTTTTTCAAAATTTTTATTCTAAAAACTTTTTTATTATTTTGCAACTTACCTTGTCTGCTACTTCACTTTTGAAGCAATTTTTTTTTCTTCTTTCTGAGAGGGAATATTCGATGAAATAAAAGGAGCAAACATTTGTTGAATGATAGTAACAGAACTTAAATGCTTCTAGGCGACAGGAACCTCCCTCTTTACAAGATAAGATTTCCGACGGTATTAGACATGAGATAACACTTTGAGATAATGCCGGAAATTTCCATCTTAATTGCTATGATTGCCGTTATGTTCAATGTCAAAACTTTTTCAGCTTTTTTCGTTAACAAACGATCTTAAGTAATAAAAATACTTGTAAAAAGATGCAAATTTTACTGCTTCAGAAAACAATTAATAGACCTGGGTGCATCAGATTACAATTTTTCGCTCAATACATTATGGTTTTTAGATTTTTTTTAAATTTTAGTGTCGTTAATCGCTTTTATATATCTTTATAAGTTTTAATTCGAGGAAAGGTATTGCAAAATTTCTGAAGAAGGGCAAATCTCCCCTTGCGTGACTTCTTTAAGAACGTCCGTAAACTGATTATGATGACCTAAAGAAATACTGTGGCTTTGAAACATGTGGTTGAAGTGAATTGAAGAGTTTTTTCGAACAAAAATTAATTAATATTCGAATATAATATTCTCTCCCTATTATGTAGTTTGCCGGTCTTCAGACAGTCTGACAGAAGGAAAAATAATGGTTTTACTGCTGGAAAGTCTACGTTATATTTTAATACATGTACTTTTGGCTTTTGTTTTAAGGATATTTCTTCTTGCAAATAAGATTATAACTACTCTCTAACTTAAGTAAACAAATCAGATGATTATTTAAAAGACTGATCAAAATCATGTGTTCCTTCTTCTACTTTTATCTTTCTTTTATATTTCTTCTTCTATCTCTCTTCTTTAATTTATAAAGCAAAATTTTGAAAATATGTATTTACTAGCAAACATACCCGGCGTTGCCTGGGTCAGTAATAATTATGAGAAACAATCGCTACTTTCCTTTGTTTTCTGCTTTAACTGAAAGAACTCAAAACATACTGCTTTGACATGATTAGAAATCGAGCTTGTTCTTACACATAAAAGTAAAATGGCAATAAGTATCGAAGAAAAAAATAGTTTTCTTTTGGAAACGAAAAAACGACATTCGAGCATACATAAATTTTGAGGAATTTCCAAAATATAAAATTAAACTTTACATGTTGAAAAAGATTTATCAGTTATTGTTATATTTTTTTTTAATTGAACATTGTAGTCTAAGCTGGAGCTGGACAGTAAACATTTTCATCTGAAATTTTTCCAAAATACGAAATTAAACTTCACATGTTGAAAAAGATTTATCAGTTATTGTTATACTTTTTTTAATTGAACGTTGTAGTCTAAGCTGGAGCTGGACAGTAAACATTTTCATCCGGAATTTTTTCCAAAATACGAAGTAAAATTTGGCGATTGTTTGAAATTGCGCGGAAAGACCAATTAATGAAAGTTTTTGTGCTGCTTATGGATTTGCTTAATTTAGTCGGCGGATTATTTACATTTTGACAAAAGTTTTAAAGATTCTTTTAATGGCGATATTTTGGTTATATGGTGAAAACCGAGAAACAGTATTACGTAGTCTTTAGCTTCAGAAATAACGAAAGTTGAAAAAATCTGCCTTAGCTATTAAAATCTGTTCGCAAAAAGATTTGGCGAGATTCCTGCTGGTCGCTTTGATAATGAGTTAGTGTTCAGTCAACACAAATAAATAAATAAACCCATTAATTGCATCAAAGTTACATTGAAATGGAAAAATATCAGCCAAATCTATTTATTATTTGCCAATCTTGTGTGAAAATGTTATTTAAGATTTAACTTGAGAAAAGCCTTGAACAGTCAGACAAAAAGCAAAATTATTCAACGATACAGCAATTTATTGTAGCTATCGACGGGAAGTTGATATGATGCACTAAATACTGTATTGAGTAGAGGAAAGCCTTCGAACATGGAATTAAAAAGCTTATAGCTCGTTTTTTATTCTACTTAGAAATTTCGAACAGGTGCCATCTTCAGAAGAAAAATCAGAGCTTTCGATGGACATATAATGTTAGTATGTGCAGGCATTTCTTCACTCCCAAATTAGAGAATTTGTATGAAAATCGTGTTTTATTACCCCCTATGGGGGGTTTTGCCCCCCATAACGGGACGAAAACTACCCTATGTGTTATTCTGATGCGTAAGCTATAATATTGTAAAGTTTCATTAAAATCTATTCAGTAGTTTTTGAGTGAAAGAGTAACAAACATCCATCCATACAGACAAACATTCGCATATATAATAGTACGTATTAAGATACATGATGAGAAAAATTACTACACATACATACTGCAGTCAGAAATAGTATGTATAAGTTCAGCGTACTTTTGTTTTTACCCCAATTAAGCGTGGAAACGTTTTCTAGCTTTGAAGCAATTAGTATCACATATCTACTGCAAATTAAACATAATTTGAAGTTTCATAGATTTTTTTTTTTTTTTTTTTTTTTTTTTTTACAGAACAGCAGAAAAAATACATTGCATTTAATTTTTGTGTAGTAGAAAGATACCTATGGATGTACACGGTAAAACAAGGCAAAGTTTTGGATATTAATGAGTCGGTAAGGAATGAAAGTAAGAGACATACATTTACCAAACAAAAAAAAAAGTTTTTTTCGTGATAAAATAATCTCAAATTTTAAAAAATAACTCAATTTTCATAAAAAGTGCAGGTACGATAACTGTGCTTAGCACGGCAGTATGGTCTCTTGACGATTGTTTAGTCCGCGCTTTAAAAGAACTGATATTAAACAAATGTTTGCAACTTTCCTTTAAAAGTATTTTTTTCTTGTTTCGGAATTCTGTGAAAAATTAAATAATGTAGAAATTCAGAAATATGCAAAGTAAGAAAAAAAAAAGAACATGAAGAAGAAGAATTACGTAACAGACTAACATTTATTGAAAATGTATTTATAAATCTCATTAAATTATACAACTAATTCTCTAACTTTTTCACATCATATAAATTACAAACTTTTTTCAAAGTCAACATTTCTACTTCGGAACTCTGGACAACAACAAGGAAACCCTGAAAAAAATTTCAAGAATAGTAATAATTATTTATATTGTAACATGCAACACATTTCTTGTAAAACAACTTTATATACACATGCAGCTACTAATTACTAATCGGTTTCTAATCACTAATCACGTTTCGCTAAAGACAAATTGTGTTTTCACTATGACTAATTGTTTTCGTTTTTAATGCAAAAGTTGTTTTTAATTCTGAAATATTTTTAATGAACACGTTGAACAAACATAAAATGATTCTGAGCTAAACCATAATAATTAATGTAACAGAGCCAACAATGGTGGGCGGTTAATAGGCTTATTGGTTCTTTATGAATTTTTTGTCGAAGAGTTTAACCCGGGAGAACTCGCGGTACTTTTCGTCACACGAACGCTCGCGGGGGGGGGGGGGCTCCGTAGGCCCAGAGTGGTTATTTCAGTAAATTAAGTTTGAAAAATAGAAAAAAAAATGTGTTTTCAACCCTGAATTATAAATAGATAAACAGCATCTAAAATATGTTTTAAAAAGTAAGGTTTAAGAAAGTTTTATGATACATGAATCTAAATCTTCTTCTAAGCATGACCCTACTGTTCTGTGTCAACTTCTTCATCATCTTCATAAGGGAGTTCTTATCAATTGAAACCTCAACCAACAAAGTCTGCAACCTCTTTATTTCATCTTTGTAACTTAAATAGCGATGCATTTCAAAACCTCTTCCTTTACATTCACAATCTGAAATGAAAAGCGTGAGCGCTCGCTCCGGGCCTCTGAGGCCCGAACCGGAATTGTCTGGGAAAAAGGGGGAATGTACATTCCTGAAAACCATGTGGTCAGTATGTAAGTCACCTCAAACGCAGCTACTGTGGACCTCATTCATTTCCGTTGAAGGGGTGATTTTTGGCAGCGTAGTTTTGTTTCCGGTGCGAGTTCTCCCGGGTTAATGAGTACACTGATTAAAAGTAATTTTCTTCAATAGGAATACTGAAATTGCTTGTAAGTATGAGCTTGTGAAGCCCAAAATTTAACAATTAGCATTAACTCTTCCAACAATTTGTATACGCTGCCTCCCTCAATCTTTATAAACACTTTTTGAGTAAAACTGAAACAATTTTTGAGTTTTTAAAACTATCTAATATTTTTAGCTCTTCAGCGGTTATTAACACAGAGTGGACTGACCCGCCGGTCCGCGGGCCGATGCACTCTCCCGCTCATGCGCCATCAAGGCTGAACACCTTTATTTATTTATTTATTTATTTTATTTTATTTCTTTGTGCAACTTCCTTTTATTTATGATTTTATTTTCGCTCACAAACCTATGCGACTTCATTTTGCTTTATTTTTCTTTTTTTTTTAACTCCTAAAGCTGTGTATCATCGTTTTTTTTTTCCGTTTTCTGTTTGAACCTTTTTTTTTTTTTTTAATTTTCTTTTTGCACTACTTTTCCCTTTTTTTCCTTTTTGGGGTCAAGGTTGGCTCCCGCCTCTGTATTGACATTGCTTTTTAATCTGTCTTTTATGATCTTGAAACGATTTTTTGCTTAAATCAATTAGAATGATTGCACTGCAAATCTTCAGGAACTTCTTGAACACAGACACTTGTTCCCTTTTTTTTAGAATTTTTTCAATTGTATGTTTTGGAACAGTTTTCAAAAAAATTCTGAAAACTAATTTTAGAGAAGGCATTTGAGAACATTGTTTGAAAACTGACACAACTACCTTCTTTTAGAACACTTTTCTGTGGATAATTGTTACCTTTTTGATACTTATTAGAGCACTTATGAGCGCTTCCTTGATTATACCAATAGTAGTTTTTGCTGTTAATTTTACGGCCATTTCGTGGAGCAGCTAACAATTACCGTTGGGCAACGGAGAGTCTTTGAACAGGGAAGACCATCCTTATTGAAGGCATTTGCGACCCCATCCGACCGTGATTCATTGTAACAAAATTTTTAGTAGAATCATATTGAGAGCTTCTATTGACTGGTTACTAAAGAAAGCTGTTAAAATTGTAATTGTACGAAATAAAATGATGATTTTACTAGTGTGCCCAAATATGTTCCTAATCTCTTCGTACATGTGTTTCCAAGTTTAAATTTAAAAAAATATTGTAAAAATATATTCCGACACATTTGGAGAACATTTCCGTGGACTTCAACGGAGCACATTCGAAACACATCTTGTGCACGCTTGGATATCTGGAGCACTTCTCTGAATTAAAGTGTTTCAAAAGTGCATACAGTGTGCACTGGACATTTTGCGGTGTAAATTCATGTAAACTTTGCTTTAATTGTAATTTGTTTAATTATTTACTCATTTTTTGCTAAATGGAAAATTTGACATATGAGCCATTCCCGATTAAAATGTCTTGACCTTATTCGAAATACTGTGAAGTGTGTGGATGTTTTTGCATTCCTGAAAAATAAACATTTATCTTTAATAATATACTTACTATCTTGCTTTGGCATTTTATTCTTTCCATAACAGAAAATTGAACCTGTGTATTTTTTCGCATGGAACTATTGGGTTGCTGAAATTAATTAAAAGAGAATATGTGAAATCTATATTATGATACGTAATAACAAAATGTATAAGATGAAGGAAGTTGCAAATAACTTTAACATATTTATGTATCGAACTGCACAAAGTAGCACTCAAGTATTTTCTTCCTTTTAAATTGTATTAAAAATACAAATCTATATACGTATCCAGAAGGTAATATCAGTTTTTTGTTAAATTGAAGATAATACAATCATTCAATTCTTATTGTTCCTGAAGTAAGACAGCTATCAACTCATAAATGAGGCAGTGGAAGTGAGAAACAAAAGGATATTGTGCCAAAGTTAAAATTTTGGACATAACCAGTACAAATAATAGGTAAATTTCTCCTCTGCTTTGCGGCAAGAGATGGTACTAGTAGCTCTGGTGGGTGCTGCTTTACAGCATGATTAAGAAAACAAAATCAGTGAAAGCCTACCTCGGATCTGAACTTTAAACGAGTTATATAAGAAACTTTAAAAAGATTTTCATCCCTTTGCTTCTCACTGCCTCAAATGATCTAATTTTAAAAGTAAAAAATATTGTACAAGAATAATGTTTACTTAATGTCATTATAATCACATCAATCAATAAATATATTGATTTAAAAACAGCAGTTACAAAACCTGTATTTGACTAATGACGATCTGTTAATAGTAATCAGTAAGTTCATGAGTTGAAAAACGAAAAATACAGCATTTATTAGCAGTAAGTTACCGCCCCTAAGCAAGAGCTAAGTAAGAACTACATGCAATACATCAGACAGCCCGCTTATCACATCCAGAGACTACAGGTTCGTCGCCCATAAGCAAGAGCTAAGTCAGAACTACATGCAATACATTAGACAGCCCGCTTATCACATCAGAGACTGCAGGTTCGTTCTTATTATAACTCCGCTGTCTGGAATAGTGAATAACCGAGCTGGAGGCAGATGTCATCTCATTTCAGCTGAAAGAGTCAACAAACTGCTTGATTAAGAAAATTTATCTATCAGCGAGTGACAGCAGCATGGTGCGGTTCGACTCGTGAATTGAAGGAAAAGCTTGAGAGCAGTAACTTACCGCCCCTAAGCCAGGGCTAAGGCAAACCACATGCAATATACCAGACATCACCCCCAAGGGCCCCCTGTTCCTATCACTCAGTGACTAACCAGATGGGAGTTTTCTCGGAAAAATTATATACCAGACAGCCCACTTACCGCATCCGGAGACTGCAGTTTCGTTCTCATTAGAACTCTTCAATCTGGAATAGTGAATAACCGAACTGGAGGCAGATGTCATCTCATTGAAGCTGAGAGCGCCAACAAACTGGAAGATGAAGGAAACTTATCTCACCAGCGTATGATCGCAGCATGATGCTGTTCGACTCGTGAATTTAAGGCAAAGCTTAAACAGCAGTCTCTGGATGTGATAATCGGGTTGTCTGGTATATTGCAAACAGCATTTTTAACAAAGGAAAATGATAAAAACCTACCTTGAAGAAGGAGGACGGAATGGTTGCATTTGAATTTCTGTAATCCTTGTAGTTTCGCAAAGTATTCTTGCGAGGGTCGTTCTTTTAATTTCTAGCAGCTGATCTGGAAAAATGAGCATAATATTTCCCAACTAATATTATAAAAGAACACAGTTAATAGGAACATATTTTTAAATGTATTGCAAATATAAGTCTTAATTAAATGCATCTTAACTAGGCCTTAATTTCTGGAAAAGGAAACGCGAGAGCCCTATATTTTACGGCACGCTTACTTGCACGTTAAAATAAAATAAAAACGAAAGATAAAACGAAGCTCGCATAAAAATTATGCTATGTATCGGGGTCTTCTCCTGAACATAACTACAAATAGTACAGTAAAATTAGGCCAAAAAATGGCCAAACCCAAACATCCAAAAAAAAAAAAAGTGAAACCTGTTGCAAATTACTTCTTACCCTTCCAGCAAGAAGGGGTAAAAAGTCCCAGCAATTTGCGCGTCGGGTTTTGGGGGGAAGGGGGGGGGACAAAATAATCCTCTATTTAAATAAAAATAATTTCTATTACTTAAAAAAAATTCTCAAACCTCGCAGAAACCACTCTATAATAGTAAAATAATAAACTCTAACAGAAAAAAATTCTAATTAACAGGGGTGCACAGGAGGGGGGAATGGGGGGGGGGTCATGGAGCAGCTTTGCGTCATTGGAATTTTTAAGGCAGTTTTTTCAAGGGGTATTTCTTTGTTTTCTGAGGGCTTTTATTCTTGATGGATACTCCGTCACACTTAAGGGGTGCACCTTCCCTTTTTTTTTGGGGGGGGGCCTGAATTTACATTCTAAAATCAACTATTGCAGTGAAGTTCACGAAAAAATTTCCCTGATTTAAACTTTTCCGAAGTACAAAATGCCACACAATGATATAGTAATGTCAAAATGATAATTCTAAAAGATCTAAGCGAGCTCATTAACCAAATTATTTGTGACTGGAGTTATTAAACTGTTTAGAGCGCTGGAAAACAAAATTCGTGTGCAGCATAAAAAAAGTCCAAATTGACCAAAGTTTCCCTACTTCTTCTTGATTAACAAACTTCAACTATTCTACAATCTTTTGCCATCACCGTAAGGGGGAACAAACCGAAATTGCTAATAGTGAGATGGGCAATGCTGCAATTCTGCACCCTCTAAGTCGGTGGGGGTTCTCATTTGCAAACGCCGAGCTACCTCTCTTTTACGCAGCTGGTTATGTGAATTATGCTAAATATGCGGACATATACTTTCAACACTATCTCAAACTTTTGAGTACATTATGCGATAAAAAAAAATTTGATCACATCAAACATCAGCTATACAACGATCTAACTCAGTGACAAATTCAGGTGGTCTAGAACCTGTAGTGATTCAACGATAGAACAAGTCTTGATGAGAGCAATGAGCAATACAACAATAGAATGCTAAACATTTACACCTTTTTGTCTCCCAGTTTGGAAGTTACAATCCGTTTCTAAAGCCCCCAGAACTTCATCCCTCTCAAGTTGGTAGTGGTATCGCTCGCTGATGATAAGGTGAGTTGCGATGAGACCTTTAACGTTCGGGTAGTAACATCAAAGGATATTGAAAGGCAAACAATTTTGTGGCATTTCTTTGTAAAGGAGGTAAACAGTTATGTTTTAGCTTCTGTTAGGAGAGTAGTTACTATTGGTAAAGATGTGTAAGCCCAAACCATCTTTTACACCGAATGGTATGAACAGTAAAGATGGAATAACAAATTGTTAAAAACTTTTGGTACGAGTTATGCGCTGATCCTCCATTAGTATTCGATGAATCTGGTTTCAGAAGGAAAGAAATCTTGTATAGTTAAAGTGTTATTATCTGAAGCAAAAGGTTCATCCACCATCAGAGAACGAACAGCTGGTGTCATATATGAGGCAGTGAGAAGCAAAGGGATGTAAGTGGACACTTTCAAGTTTTGAATAAAAGGCGTTTAAAGATGAGATCCTAGGTAGGTTTTCATTGATTTTCTTTTCTAAATTATGCTGTATAGAAGCAACTACCAGGTCTACTAGTACCTCTTGCCTCAACATAGAGGAGAGGTTCACCAACCATTTGTACTGGTTATCTCCAAATTTTTAATTTTCCCACTTGCATCCCTTTGCTTTTCACTGCCTCATATGTAATAGATGGAAGATACCTGCTTGATCATATTTTTGGTAATGATCTGTAAACTTCAAGGAAATATGCCAGCAATACAGTGTATAGGTAATTTGTAAGTATGGGAAAGCTAGTGTCATTTTTGATGGGTGCAAAGAAAGCACCACAGAAATATAATCTGCATCCTATTACAACTGTCAAGCCTTCTGCTCTAGAAGACTTTCTGCGTCTCAAACCTTGTGCTTGCTCTGAGGAGTTCATTGGATATAGTGAATGTTTGAAAAGTCTGAAAGTGGACTGAAGTGCTGAATTATATGCACAAACTGTGTTAGACATAGCTGCAACAATAACGAGTTTGCTGAGGATCTAGATTCCAAAAAACATCTTGATAACGAAAACTTTTTGTTAGAAACTTAGGAGAAATCATTTGAAAGCAAAAAAAACAGTTCAGCGTAATTTTTCTGGCCATTTAATCAAATGTGCACCATTAGAGGGGGTGGGGGGAAGGATTATATTTTAGTATATAATTTCGTTTTGGGAGGCGAGCTACTGTTCTTATGGAGTGGACAGTCCTGATTTAATTCATTTTTGATTTGCATGAAATAATACTTCTACTTGAAATAAAAGGGAAGGGGGGGGGGTGAGGATTTATTTTATTTGGTGGAGCGGGGGGCGGATGCTGTAGCTTTGAGAGGAAGTGCATCATCGATCTTGGAAAATGGACACACTCGATTTCTAACTATAACTTGGCATAAAATAATGTTTCCATATGAAACGTATGGAGAGGGGTTCGGGGGTACTGCTTCGTTTTACGGGGATAGGGGGCATCTGTAGCATTGGTGGGTTACGTCATCCCTCTTGGGGGTCAAACACCTTTAATTTCATGCTTTTAAATTTAGTATAACATATTATTCTCACTTTAAATTTACTCTAAAAATTCTGGAAAAATACCCAAAACGGCAATTTTTAGATGCCCCCCATTCCGAAACCCGACGCACAATTGGGTGGGACTTTTTACCTGTTCTTATTGGGAGGGTAATAAACAATTTGCACCAGGTTTAGCTTTTTTTTTTGGATGTTTGGGTCCAACCCCTATTTTTACTGTACTAAAAAGTTGGGACAAATCTTACGACCTGCCAGTCCCGTAATTCTGTGATTAGGATCTGCGTAGCCATAACAATGCTGTCAGGTTAGGTTTGCACCAACTATATAGGACGTTTCATGTGCTCTTATAGTGGTTTGCAATTCAATAAGATAGCGGCTATGCAGTGAAAATTATTTTTAAACTAATAACATTCGCTGAGAAAATGGCATGTAAAGGAATAGAAACGCAATGAATGTTTGACGCTAAAATAAAAAATAAGTTAAAAAATAACTTAACACATAATGTGCGAGAAGAAAATATTTTGTAGGAGATCCTGATTTTCTGGGCCAGTACTGAAAAAGGAATAACGAGTTTTGGGTAAGTACGGCATTCCACCGTATTCGCGCTTTATTCAAACTGAGGGAGGAAACAATTGTCTGAATCTTCCATTGATAGAAAGAAGAAGTGAGTAGTGTGCTAAGTTACGTCACATGTGTGAGCTTTTCTGTTAGGAAAGGACGAAAAGTATAATAGAGGAAGAAAAGGACTATATATATTCATATCAGTTTCAGAATTAATGTTCAGGTCGGTCCCTTAGCTCAATATTTATGAGTTCCTCTGCTTAACGTCTAGCTTGTAAAAAATTGTGCCACAAATAGAAGTGCTAGAGCTGAGCTTCTGTGAGCTCCCATGCAAACTAAACCGTGGTCTTTACTCTGAAATCAAGAAAACTTGCGACAAATTACTTTAAAAGATATTTCTTTGCGCAACGGTAAAGTTTTAAAACTGTATTAGTACCTTGATAATATCAATTTAATTTTTATGCTTTGTGCAACCCTTTGGTCATTCAATTGTATTTATTTATTTCATTTTATTTTTAATTAAAAAACAAAAAACAAAAGCAAATACTCTTCATTATGAGTATTATGATATGAGGACATTAGAAGAATGTAAAATAAATGTAAAAGAATACATAAAGATTAATAAAAGAGCATTTTAAATTTAAAGCACTGAAGAAAACTAAAAATTAGCAAGAATTGAAATGTCTGTCAACACAATATTCAATCGGCAATCGATTCAATTTCATGTGTATTTTACATCGTAATCACTTCTTGATTCTATTAAATGTGCTGCCCTGAACTCGTTATTTTTTTTTTTTTTTTCATAAATGAAGTTTTTTTAGGTATTATAAAAGTAAAACTATTTGCAACACTTTATTCATCAGTTTTATGTGGCTCAACGCAAAGGGGATAGAAATTTTTAACTAGGTGGCCACGATTTTTAATTTCAATTTTTTAATGTTTAAGCAATCAAGATTACTTACTGATTTCACTTCACCATGGTATTTAATCGTCTGTGTGATTGGTAGATGGTGAATCACATTTTTGGTGATCAAAATATTAATTTTAGGAATCTTGTCTCTGGTAATAATAATGATCGTCAGCTTTTCACGTTAAAAACAAGTGATCACTGATCTTTCATTCTTCTTTGCGAAAAGGGGAGGGGGGAGGGGGCAGTTTCTTTCATCTTGGAGGTCCTTTGGAAATTTTTTATCCATTATTATTTTATTGTGTATGTTTTTGGAACATTATTTACCTTTTGAACGCTTAACTATTATAATTATGAATAGTTGTTGTCTTTATTAACGTTTTAAGCAGAAATATTTTCTATTTGCCAAAAGTAATTAAATTAATTTGTACAGAGTATATTATCATCTGTCTTATTTTATCGGCTTTAAAACGAATATCTTATTACAAAACTTGGTCTGCACAGGGTATGTTATTTAATGTTACAAATAATTGCTTCAGGTATTACGGTATATCTTTTCACTCTTACGATTTATAGTGTCCTTTTTGCAGGATATTTAGAATGAACAAAAACACGGAAAAATGAAAATTACAAAATAGCAACTTTTAGAAGCACGGAACATTTAATTATATATCATAGAATTTCAAAAAAAAGAAAGAAATGAGTTATACAAGAAATGTTTCAAAACCTGGCTACAATCCTTGATTGCAAAATCTTTATTTGGTGAGAAACAAACTCTTTTTTTTTTTTTTGGAAAAAATATATTCAGCGCCTTTTTTTTTTTTTTTTTTGCTGTTGATTTACCTGGATTAAATGATCCCGCTTGATTTGCGTGTTCAAACCAATATCGGTCACCAAATTTAACTCTTTTGTATTGTTGTCCAAGAACAGCGCCGAATGTGGGTCCTACAAACCCACCTGGAACGTAATATTCAGCCAAACCTGCTGAGTAGACATCCACGTCATGCACAGATCTAGAAAAGTTAAATGTATCAGTAAAGAAAGTCATTAATCATCAAACATGTTTGACGCTATTTTATTTTATTTTATTTATTTATTTATTTATTTTTTTTGTAGTAAAGCTGAAATAAAGTAGCTGTAGAATTCGAGGGAAGAGGAGTTTTTTTTTCTTGTCAAAGGTTTGCTTAGCACTGCTATGAATAATATTTATTCTTAGTTTCGTGTACGTTACTAATTTTTTCCTTTTAACTTTTTTTTTTTTTTCATTTTGTCACAGGTGCTCATGACAATTTTCAACGGTTTAACTTTTATGTTGAATACCTAGTTGAGTTTTAATTATTTAAATATGCGTTTTAATGAACACAGTTAGATTCTGAAAATTGAAACAGATCAACGCACGATTCGTCTGTCCCATTTGCTAAAATAGGGGTAAGAGATCCAATAATCTACTGCGATACCCATTGATTCATTACAAGAATTCTGACTCTTTCTGTGTAAGCAGAAATGAGCTCTCTTCAGATCAAGTGACTTGTTATCAGAGCAATCGCATGCGTCATCCTTCCTCGCCAGTTATTGCTTAAATCCTCACAAGAAAGTAAAGAAAATATCTCACTTACTCATAAAGCTCCTCCAACAAGTCCACAGACTTGTCTGGAAGCATTTTCCTCAAATCGTCGAACGAATGAGTTGTGAGGTTGAAGAAGTAAGACAAATAGTATGTGTAGCCAGGTATCCCGTGGTCTCTTCCTCTTACGATACTAGCAGAAGCTAAATCATTTCCAGTAGTTTCATTCAGATATAACCTACGATATAAGTAATTTCTAATGTCGTCACCTTTGAAAATAAAGAAAACATATTTTAGTGGACAAAACATGTTTATAGGATTAACAGAAAAAAAAAAAAAAACTCATTAATTGTCACACACGACACGTGTGGTTTTAATAATTTTTCTTAATAAAATTAGCCAACTTTACATTAATATAAATATCTGTGCCATCTATAATAATAATAATAATAATATAATAATAATTATAATAATAATAATATAATAATAATTATAATAATAATAATATTAATATTAATAATAATAATATTAATAATAATAATAATAATATTAATAATAATAATAATAATAATATAATAACTACTCTTATTATTGATATTATTACTAATATTATTATCATTATCAGTATTATTATTATTATCATCATCATAATTATTTATCACTACCATCATAATCATCATCATTATTATCATAATTATTATAATTACAATCATCATCATCATCATTGATTAGGATGAAAAAACAACGTAAATAAAGCCCCCTCTCTCTCGCGCGCGCAACTTCTGGTTGTGTTGGTGAGCTTTTTGCACTGATGAAGAGGCTCCATTGTAGCCTTGAGATAGCTATATGCTGTATTTTCTTCAATATTTGTGCTTTATTTACGTTGCTTTTTCACCTAATCATATTTTAGTACAAAGCTTATATGATAATTTTTCATTCATCATCATCATTGTCATTACCATCATCATCGTCATCAGAATCATTATTATTATTGTTATTATTATTATTCAAAACAAGCACGCGTATGTTCTTGGCTGCCATTTTAGAAATTGCTGCAACTGGCACTTCTGTACGAGTCATTCTGTGCCAAATGATTAAACGATGCTATGAGCTGTGTACAATATTGTTAACTTTCTTTCTGCAACTTGGAGAGTATAAAATAATGTATTTCATAATCTCACAAGGTGAGTGCAGCACTGGACCTTCTAGTTTTCTTCTTCTGTTTTCGAAATTTTCAATAAGTGAAATATGTTAAAAACTTTCAAGTGACTCAAAGTTAGTTAAAATACCACAAAGTTTACCTTAATGACTACAATTTGGTTTGCCAAAAAATCTTACTTAAAAACACGTCATGTTTCATTTTTCGATCAACAGTCATTCCTTTGGCTACTTTGTCAAACTGTCCATAACGGAATCCAAAAGGAGTAAAGTAATTGTCTCTCAGTTGCATTAGTTCTGTCGTCAGAGTCTTTGGGTCGATCTCAGAGAATCTTCCAGGGATCAGGGTATGTCCGTATCTTGCTGCCCATGCGCTGTACTCGTCAGCAATACTGGCATCCAATTCGGGACTGTATTTCGTGTACTCTGCCCCAGGAAGTATGTGAATTCCTTCTTTTTCCATAATTTCTCCAAGAACATTTGGAAGATAATGGCCATAGGTAATAAACTGAGCCTGAGCAATGTTAATCCGTCTGCAAAAAGAAACGTGTGTATAAAGTAAAGAAAAAAGTTTCGAAACAAAAATGGATTAACAATAAAACGATTATTATAAAAATGTATTTGTGTGCTTTAGAGTAACAGAAACAACCATAACTTTTTGTCCAAATTTGTTTTAAGACAGAAATCTCTCTAAGAATCTAGTGAACAACAAAAGCGATGGCACCCTCGTATTGATTTATAGTTATTACATTTGACAGTAATAGAAATTTTTATTTTGAGCTCTGTATGGTATGTTTCGAGCTAAAACTAGCAATGCAACTTGTAATGTAAGTATAATTGAAATTAATTTAAAGTTATGCGCATAAATTTCGTATGTAAAATGAAACAATAATCTTTTGATGCTGTGTAAATGTCGCTGAGTTTGGGCGCAAAAGTTAGATAAAGCTCGAAAATAATATACGAGTAAAAACGTCATGACCACTTTTTATAAAATTATTGTTTCTGAAATAAAGTGTTGCTGTTCTAAAGAACAAATTTAATATTAAAAGGAAATAATTTAATTATTTCGCAGAAAAGTTTTTTTTTTTTTTTTGCTTACTGATATCTTTTTATGTGGAAGTAGCTTAAGAATTTTAGGAAATGCAGTCGATGAGCTTAGGGCTAGAATTAGAGGCTAGATATTAGCGCTAGGTATTAAAGACTATTAGCAAAATGGTTAAAATGATAAATGTTTAAAACATTCCATAATAATTAATGGATGATACTTACTTCTTCAAAATAGAAGCTTTTAATGCAAACAAGGAACACAACTATGAGAAATTGTTAAGTGGTTACTAGTGCTCTTCATTGCGAACTGCGAAATCCAAAGCTTCACAAAATTGACAACTAAAATACAGTCTACAAAATTTCTTTAAATTTTTAAAATAAAACCTCATTTGTGAATTTTTCACGAGAGTAAGATATTTAAAAAATTGCTCACACCTTGCTTCTTGATACAGCTTTTCGTCATCCCAGTGCGGATTAATTGCATGCAATTCTTGACAAATGAAGTTGTGATGACGTAAGAGATACGTATGAACAGTGAGCAAGAAGGGATTCTGATTCGCACGCATGTCACCTGTTGAGTAGAAAAAAGTGTTGTTATTTATATCTAGTTTAAATTGTACACAATTGATATGCTTCAATGATTTTAAGAAACGACACTATAATTTTTTTTAATGAGATTAATAAACAAATGTATTCATTCTTAATGTCCGGCCTAGGTATCGGGGAACCTAGGCCAAATCCTTTTTCGGGACCCCCTTTTAGTCAAACATTGTCATTTTTCCACTTGCTAAAACAGTTTTTAGCAATTTCGGGGGGGGGGAGAATAGCAGGGGTCCTAGGCCACGGCCTATTTAGCCTATTCAGTAATTTGACCCTGGTTATTCTCGAAGCGGTCCGTTATTAATTTTTTTGAGTAATTTTGGTTTAATATATGGAAAACCGTTTTGGTCATTAATTAGAATGAGTTTTGAGTCAAGTTTAATTCTCTTCTCTTTGGTTATGTACCTTGAGCTTGTACAATCAAAAGTTCACATATTTTTCGTTACAAAAAAAGTTACCTTGCAAGCTAAAGCACGCACCTGCGTTTTTTTTTTCTTTCTTTGCTTGCTTGTGCTGTATGAAATGTCGTTAATTTACTTTTACATTTTAGTACAAATGCATTAACTTAGTTCACCTTCAGAGTTACACGGTCAGATAAAAAAAAAAAAATAATACCAACCGTAACCCGGGTACGTTTGTAGGGGTTGTTTGAATTGCACATTAAGAGAAAGTTGCTATAGCATTACTGTCGCACATATTTTTATCATTGCGTGCACTTAACAATAGGCTTCAGTACACTGAGGGTATAAACAAGTCATATTCAAACTTTAGTTCACTTTGACCACATACACATGACTACTATTTCACTCGAGCCTCAACATAAACGTCAATGAAAATTAATTCGGTCTATATGTGTCCTTTTATTTTACATTTTTTGGAATACTGTTAATGATTCCATAGAACAAACAGTAGTTTCTTTTTCAGTGAAAATACATATTGGCAAACAACTTTGGCGCTTGTCTAACGCTAGAAGAACCCTAACTCTGGCCTCATGAGCCTATTGGTAAATCAGGCCCTGAAGAGTCAATTTTAAGGAAATGTTAAGTCTTCCGTGTTCCACGCACCATTATACTTTATTTTGTAGTTCATCCATTAGCAGAAAACCTTGATATTAGGTAGTGCTACGAATTTCGCATGATTGACATCACAACCTTTTTTTGTGAAAATCTCATTTTGTTCCCTGCACGAAGAATTCGTAAAACTAAAAAGTAACATTTAAGTCATATTGTAATTGATAACACACTTTTTTAATGCGAAAGTGTTCAACTACAGGACAGACATACTAACTCGAAACGTAATTATTACCTGTTTTATAGCAGCTCTTTTCTTGTGGAGGAGATACGCACAAATCTTCGACTCGAACGGTTGGCGGCATGGGACCAGATTTTCGATTGTATTCCACATCTAGCATGCCTGTTGGAAAGTAAAGTGACAATTACACTCGTGTAAAGTTTTGTACCAGCTAAAAATAAAATTCAAATAACAAAATATTGCTAACAATCAGTGGCGTACCTAAGGGGGCAGAGAACTCTGAGGTGGTTATAACCCCCTCAGATTTTTTTCCAATATCGCTTTTTCCCAATTTACTGAAATCTTCATCCCTGGCTTGGACAAGCATAAATTAAAATTGTAATTTGGTGCTTCCATTTCAAACTGCTTCCGGCAGAGTATTTTTTAACATAGTTACTGCGCGATCAATGACGCGTAATAAAAGAAGATCTGTCGCTTAGAGGAGGCAAAATCTATCCACTGGGTGACATCGAAAAATCCAACATTAGTTCACTCCTTATTTTTGTAAACAAATTTCAAATCTTTGTGTAAAACCTTTTTGTTCTCTCTTTTTTTTTCTTCCTCTTATGTTCTGAGCAATCACGATTGCTTGTTGTTCTCACTTGACCGTCCCTGGCGTTTGGTTCCTTTTTCAGCTGAGACCAGGGGCCTCTGCAGCCCCACCGGTACCTGGTACCGCGCACTGTTGCCCGGTAGCCGCTTCTCCTGGTCGGTGGTGTCCATGTTCTTCACACACGCACGCTCACACACATGCACACTTATGCAAATACAAACTCACACACACGCCTACGTGCATACACACAAATCTACGCTCACACACAAGCATACACATGCACGCACTCGCGCCTATACACACCACTATACACACGTAACTGCCCAATAGGAGGGGCTGGTTTGGGGGACAGGAGCCGTTTCTAGAAACTCCAACTCCAATGAGTAGGGTCTTGTCACAACTCGTGATTACAAAAAACATAATTTGAACTCAAAATTTCAGAATTCAAATATTCTTTTTTTTTTCTGCTCTTTTGCAACAGCCACCAGTCCAAGAATCCTGTAAAAGCGTCGAATCTACTATCTACCATCCCACCCCTTCAGTCAACCGCATCAAGGAAGCCTCTCGTCTACAATTTTAAAAACTCGAACTAGCCGAAAGTCTTCCATTTGTTCTGGATTATATCCCGTGAAACCTTGGGTCAGTAATCCTATTTTACATTTGACGATGCGGTATTTTTCCCAGCACATTTGAATGCTGGTCGTTTCCTAGAATTCTTATCAGTAATTTTTGCTTGAAAATCACAAACAATAGTCAACAGCTTATAGGAGTATTTAATTTACTTCGCAGCTAATAATGAAAACCCAAGTTTTTATGGTAGCAATACAAACTTTTGTATTTTGTATTTTATCCAAAAATGTTTAATCTGTTTTCAAATTCAGCTTTTAGGTCCACTATGCATTGTGCATATACCCTTTATAACAGCGTAGCGTTGCATCCTTGCATTCTTGCAGTAAGTGCACTTAAAAATAGTGCTGCCATCTTTGTTGCAAGACATGAACTAGAAGTTGCAATTTGTTCGATCTGTGCTGCCATCTAGAGCATCTTTTCGTGCAGAAAATATGAGAATAAAATAATTACGAAAAAAAAAAAAAAAGTTTGCATCAAATGCAATCTATTTGCAGCCCAAGGAAAATTGTAACAAATAATGTTCACAAAAATATTGAAAATTTCTTTCCATTCTTACGCATTTTGACAGTTAATTTTAAATAACTGTTCTATATATTGTAAGTTAATTTAGGAGCCGTCGTTTTAACTCTACTTACCAGACCTGGAGTGAACCGATCCCATCACTGCCATCCTAGGAAATTATTTCTTTCATTCTCATGTCGAAATTAAATTTAATATTGTGTTTGGAACCAGGTACTGGATAGATAAGTATGCAATTTAATTCTTAACAAAAAAGGCGTTTTTTTTTTCTTTCCCAAAATTGTTTTTTTGACTGCACGTTCATGGAAGTAAGCTGGACGCGTTACAGTAATTGAACATGTACAAGTGCACCCTTAATAACAGGACTTTTCTCCCGTACTGTAACTTTTTCAACTCCGAAAGAAAAAAAAATAGGAAAGCAATTTAGTATAAACCTACAGATGAATTCGTTAAAAATAACATCCGCGCAGATTAAAAAAAAAAAAAAACAATGCACATTCAGGCAACAGACAAAAAAAAAATTCTTAGCAACGATTATATTTTCATGCAATATCAAAAAGAAAAAAAAAATCTTAAAGAAGAAAAATGATTTTTTTTTAAATATAAATCCTTACCCTGGACTCCACTTCGAAGTTTCAAAGCTTCATCTTCATTACTGCTATAAACCAATGACAAGTCATGATAAGCTGTATTTTGGTTCCAGTGTATTCTTTTAGCTAAGAGAAAGAGAGAAGAAAGTACGTATCAGTCGGATTCCTAAACAGATTTGAAGACAGTATTGAAAACTATTTTAATACATATATACTTTTGCACAACTATGTATTGTCCGTTTTCCACAAAAAGGCACTTGACTCCTCCCTCGTCACGAAGTATCCGACGATTCTATTTCAGTTTTCGGCAGAAGGTATATTCGGCTCATAGCATTTTGTTGTAAAAGCTGCAGTTTTTAAAATGTAAGAATAACTAAAATGACGACATACAAGTGAAGCAAGTGATGTAATGGACAGTAAGATTTTACATATTAAAACGCACTCCCAAGTTTAGGCTGTCTGGTTGTCTCCTTCAGAAGTTCACCGATCACCCCCGCGTAAAATGTGCGTTGGAGGAGGCGTGGCGATGTGCCTTCTCGTGAAAAACGGACAATACCTATTTACATCTATCTAATCTATGTAGATCTTATACCTCTATCCATATGATCAAAGCTGCGGATTTGGAGGGAAAATGACCCACTCTGATTCCGACATCTTTTTTTTTTTTTTTTTTTTTTTTTCGACCCTAATTGACTTATCCCAAAATCAGTCGAACTTCTACTCTGAAACTTAAAATTCAACCTTTGTAATTTTAAAGCCTCCGACTTCGACTCCGACACCTGAATTTTTTAAGACTCCGACGTAGACTGACATAGCCCAAGATCAGTCGGACTCCTACTCTAAAATTTCAAATCCAACTATCCAACTTCTGGATTTTTAAAGCGACCTCCTTCACCTCAAAATCAGTCAGACTCCGACTCTACAACCCTCTGTATAAATATTCATTTGCGTATCACTTTATCTTTTTCCACCGTTCTATTTCTGTCTCGTTTCATTTATCAATCTGTACCTATATATACTGAAGTAGGAGAGACCAGGTACGGTTGATACAAGGGATTTAATATTACTGGAGTGCGTGTATGCCTATCTGAGAGTCTGCGACCGACTTATGCCGATTTGATTTACGTATGCGGGAGAAGCTGCAATTTTTCGTTTGAATGTTATTCGTAACAAATTGGTTTTTGTGAAGAGGAGCACATCATTAAAGTTTTCTTCTAACTGTCGTTTTAGGGCTTAAATGACTATATCATGTAAAGCAAGATACTATTGTGTTTCTTGAATAGGAGGCATTATTTACCCAATACAAGTTGTTAAAATTCGATGCTGGATTTCACCGTTTCCGAGTTGACTAATGGCGTTGTTTGTATCAAAATGGTATTGTGTGATTTGTAATGTGACCAAAAAAATTAATTGTAATGTGACCAAAAAAAAAAAAATAAATAAATAAATAAATAAAAATAAAATAAATAAAGACTCGAATACCTGTTGGAATACTTGAAAGAGCGTATTTCGTAGAATGTTAGTATGAACTGTAAATCAGCTTTGCGTTTATCATCTAATTTGTATTAAAACTTTAAACGTTTTGTGAGAGTTT
The DNA here is from genome assembly GCF_026930045.1 of Uloborus diversus. Classification (NCBI taxonomy): domain Eukaryota; kingdom Metazoa; phylum Arthropoda; class Arachnida; order Araneae; family Uloboridae; genus Uloborus; species Uloborus diversus. The sequence continues at coordinate 63,364,117 of NC_072735.1, read as the reverse complement.
TATATAAAAACAATTCTTAAAAACACCATTTCGTTTCTTATTGTGTCGTTAAAGCAGCTTAATCATTTGTGCAACAATACGATCCACATTGAGTACAGTTACTATATTTCAAAAAAACAATTGAGGATTTTTAACGGTTGAAGTCTATAATTGATAGGAAAATAATCATTCCGTTGCATGGTATTTTATTTTAATGTATAATAATTTGATACAATCGAAAATAAAATTCGGAAAATCAGAAGGTAAGATACCTATAAACTATATACCTGGTTCTATCCCTGGTCTCTCTCCTATCAATTTCAAATAAGCATTTTGTGAAATAAGTGCATAATTTTCCTCCATCATGTTTATGTAACCCATCTTTCTCTATCCCGTTACATAAGCCAACCTAAATTTATCTATACAAATATAAGTTTGAAGAAATTTTTTTTAATCTCTGGTGCGATATAATTTCTACACAAAACTCCATTTTATTGAAATGTTAAATTTAGAAAACCTAAAAGTTCAGTAAAATCGTGTCTCAGCAACTCTTTTTAAAAACCAGCGAGGGTTAGACGCTTCAAATCCCTTTATTGCAAACACTGTTTTAGAAAAGAGATAGAATTTCCTTATAAACACATGTACAAGGTGGTACAAAAGTAATGTCATAATTTGAATTGACCGACATTTTGATATAAATGACAAAACAAAAAAAAGCTCTGTTTTCATCAAAAGTTTATTTGAAAGCGTAAAACTGGAGACATTACTTGGAAAAATTATATTACTAAAATGGCTACCTCCCGAGTTGATGCATAATTGCGCTCGTTTTACGGCATTTTCAATTGTTGCTCGCAAAACATCTGGCTCCAAATTGAAGATTTCTTCTTCAATTTTAGTTTTCAAGAATTGCAAGGTTCGTGGTTTGTTGTGGTAAACCCCTTAATTGTTCGATTACGTGGGACGATAGGGAAAACGATGACGAAATTCACGTTGCGTTAAAACAACAGACACAATTTGTCAAATAAGCAGTAACATGAAATCCACGTTCTTAAGGTGTGTATCGGTCCATGGCTTGTTGACAACTAACTCACTATATATCTACGTAATAAATATGAAAGCAGTGACATTTAGCGTCAACTGCAAAAATGACGGTCAATTCAAATTATGACATTGCTTTTGCGCGTAGCCTATGTAACACTTTTGCGCCACCTAGTATATTACTTCTTGGGTTTCACGACAGAAAATTTCCCTGACTTCCCCTATAAAAACATTGCTCTATAAGAATCCACATAGTTTCCCGATATTTTAACTCGCCCTTAAGGATGACTGCAAACATCTACTCTAACCTTGATATAAAGCTGAAATTTAAGACCATTTAAAAGCCTTTGTATTTTGTGGACCTTGGTTCTTGTTTTGAGCCTTGTATTCGGCCATAAATGATTTCAATTCAATTCATTCAATTTCATTCATTAATTCGAGTCCTCGGTATCCAAGTGGTCTAAATGATTAGGTTGGTCAGGTAAGGTCGAGGATTCGGCTTCCACCCCCGAAACGAATAAAATTTCCTTCTTTGTATTCCGTCTTCTATTGTCTGCAATAGATACGAAATATAAATCCCAGTATTACCCGTCAAGGCTATAGCGTGACTGACTGATTATATGAGATTAAGAAATGCGAAGTGTTGTGATTAGGCAATGTACATTAGAAAAAAGGGGGTCATAAAGCCTTGCAGCAATTATAAGAACGTATTAGATAAAAGCTAATGTAATATGGCCTACGTTTTATTGGAAATATTAGAAGACTGGAAAGTAGTGTAGCATTTTCAAATCCAAAATTAAAAAAAAAAAAAAATACTACGCTAGTAGTATTTAAAAAAAATACAACTATTATAACTACTTACGTTCGTCGTCAATAAGTTTTTGCCACATAGTGAGCAAATTTAGCTACAGATCAATAACGGTTATTTGGTTTTTGATTAAAATGTCTGATATATAAACGGATGACATTCAAAATGACATATTCAGACATTTTCGTCTAAAACTACCTGATGTTTCTTGATCTGGAATTGAAAATTTGTACATTAATTAATGGCGAAGAAGTTCTAATAAGGAAGATAGTTACATCATTGATTAAAAAAATAAGCTTGTTAAAAACTTATTTGTTCAAATAAGATATTACTTTCGTTACCAATAATTTTGTAAAGATATTAATAAGGTTCTAATAAAAAAACTTGTAGCTGTAAACTAAATAAATTATAGTGTTTCAATTCTATAGTTGGGGTAAACTAACCTGGCAGGAATGTGAAGGCTACACAGATCCTAATCAGAGGATTACGACTTGGTTAATTTTACTCTAACTGTAGTCAAAATCAATCACTATAAGTACAGTCATGTCGGACACGGCCTCTGCGATTTTTATTTTAAGTATTTCCTTGTATTTCTTTAATTTAGGTTGTTGCAACTCTGTACTTTAATCAAGCAAAAAATAAATATTTCAAGTACCAATATTAGTGTAACAACTATCCACATGTTGAAAAATGTATGTGGAGAGCGCCTTGACTTTAGTTTAGCTATATAGGGTATTTTCATAGATATTTACTATCATCAGTAGTTTAATTTAAAACGAGCTGATGTGTGCATCACATGACTTCCTTTTACTCCAATTTAATGTAATTTCCCCGTTACTGGCAATTGTAATGTGATTTAATAGTTTACTCTCTAAATATCACCAACAGTGGCCAAATTGAAATCAGACCAAAAGACTGGCGATATGTTGCTAAGTGTCCGCCAAATTATAACACCACTTGAGTTAACATCGAAATTAACAATGATTTACCCCCCAAAAGGGGCAAAAGACCCCTATAGAAACACCCGAATGCAACCAAAAGGGGAGGTGCACTACTAGAACCCACCAGGAGTCTACGTACCAAATTTCAACTTTCTTAGACGTACCGTTCTTGAGTTATGCGACATACATACGCACATCCGCATATACCCACATCCGCACATCCGCACATACATACATACGTATATACAGACGTCAAGAGAAAATTCGTTGTAATTAACTCAGGAATCGTCATTATGGATATTTCGCGTGTCTGTAGGTTCTTAGGCACTTATCCACGTGTGGTCGAGTCGAAAAAAAAAATTTCAATATTCATTTGGTGGTGAGTAAAATGGAAATTAAGGTCGATTTTTGAGTGAAAATTTTTTCGCGAATACAATACTTCCTTTTTTGTAAAAGGAAGTAAAAATCGAAACATGCTATAAATTCATGTAATCTGAGATTTTATGTATACTGATCACATTAAAACTATGGTTAATAGATTTGACGGTACAAAAAATGTTTACTTGAACTGCATTGATGGCAAGGCATGGATCGAACTTGATTGATACACGAGACTCCAAATTTTGGGTAAAAAGGATCATTAGGAGGAACAGGGAATGAGTAGCACATATCAGAGATGTGAGGCCCTTGACTACAGCAGTCTATGGGAGCAGTGTATCCAGACTCTGAAATAAAACCACAATAAAAATATTGTTCAACGACAATAATATTATTTCCTTTCACATTTATAAAATGCATTTTCAGTGATTAAGAATTAATATCTGAATATAGAACGAATAGTATTATTGTTGTGGAAACAAGTACATGACGTTTTGTTGATGTTTTTAAAATTTTACTTTAATGCAGAAATCGGTCTTTGCTTTGATTTTTAAAGGAACCTTATTTGAAAGATATATCACTAAATTTTAAACACCGAACACTGAATATCATCATCTGAAAAAATACTTTCAAATTCAGTGCCACTGATTTTTCTTTCCAAAAATTCTATACTTGTAAAAACGTATATCTGAGCGATTTTTAAAATTATTTTTCAAAATTCTTTATTACACACGGTAACCTACAAATAGGTTTCCTCGCAAAAACGTTGAAATGGTTTCATGCAGAGTTTTTCCAAGCAGTTTTCAGTTTTATTCCTCTGATAAAAGAAGCACTGATTATTAAGTCAAAACTAACTCTTACCAGGTGACTTAAATAAATCGTTGAGTGTCAAATCATGAGCCAACATCTGTCCCCATTCCATAAAATGTGTTGTTAGAGGATCGGACTTGGGTCGTATTTCTCTGTGAAACACATTTGAAATCACTCTTGGGTTTGGCAAAGGCTTTTTCGTGCAAGAAATTCTGGGGTAAGATATTCCTAAAATAAGAACGCATATTAGAATCAAACGTAAATAAAACCAATCAACTTAAACAATATGTAATAGTCTATTGATAATCAAAATGATTTACTAAAATATTTTTTTAATGATTTAAGAATTTAAACTTCGTGCATTTTTAAACATTAACATGTCTGGCAAATAAAGAAGAATCGCATCCATGAAATGATTGTTAGCAGGATTTATATCATGATTATGAGCTTAAACTATTTTAGTGGTGATTTAATTTTATTTTTCTTTTTAGTCTGTGGTTATTGTAACAAAAAATATTTTGTCTTTGCCGGAATTGGCGTCATCAGTCAATGAGAAACAAATATTGTTCCAAAATGACGTTATTCATATTGGTTAAGTTCCGATAATTTGCTTGAAGAAGACCTAGTAGTAGTTCTTATGATTAACCATTAATAACATTACCAGGGCTGTGGAGTCGGAGTCGGAGTCGTTATAGAACAGGCCGGCTCCGACTCGGGTTTCTTTTTTTCTTTAATATTCAGACTCTCCTTGCATTTTTTTAAAAAGCTGACTACCAATTAGTCCGATTACATGAAAAACAAAAATAACTGTCATTGGCAACCAGTAAGCTTGATTGTTTATCTAATTTTCTGTTATAGCTACCCACGCCGTCTCCTAGTTTGCTTGTTTGTTAACTCTCATTAACTAATAGCAACTGTCAGCAAACGGTTGTGTTTCCGAATATTTTCTAAGTAATCACTCTCAAATAAAAATAATAATATATTTTTACATCTATCTGAGTTATAAAATAGTAAAAAGAATGTATCCGTTGAGCCAGTCGGGACCCGTAGCGCGGGAGGAAGCTTCTAAGGGTGTTCTGTAAATTCAAATAAGTGTCGTCGCGAAAGTGCAAATACAAAACATCCGATAAAATATAACTTTTTTAATCTAAAGACTGTGTCTATATAAGCTTGGTTCTTACTAAAAAGTATGAAATAAAATAAGAATATAACTACTTGCTTACAATACTCGATAGCAGCAGTTAACTTTAAAATCTTATTTACGTTAAATTAAAATTAAAAATTAAGCGAAAAAGAAACATAAGTATAGTAAAAGCTTTTCGTACAAAGCTGTATATCGCCTCATTTTGTGTAAAATTTTCTCCAGACGTACATATACTCGGCCTCTCTCCGCATTATTGTGCCCTATTTACATTACATTTTTATGGATGAAATATAATTTAAGATTTATCGGGAAATTTTTTTGGAATTAAAGTATTTATATTTTTTATAAATTCCGAAATTAACTTGAGGTGTCACCCACCAGAAAGATGTAAGCAAGGGCGGTCCGCGCCCTCTCAAGAAAGGTTTTTTGACTTAGCAAAAAAAAATTTGTCCTTTCAAATTACAGCTTTCAAAAATTGAAAGCACATGATTTGATCAACATCTTTTTGTTAATCAATAAAGGGGAGCAAATTAATCCTATTCTTTTTTTTTATACTGAGATTTTTAAGTAGCTTTTCAGTAGTTCACTTTTTAAATCACAACTATTAGAAAATTTAATAGACAAATTAACTTTCTAACGTCGTATGGATCTTAGGTTTACAATAAAATGTAACGTAAAAAGTACTTTAAAAGGAATCAATATTTCAATCTCTGTTTAGGGTTTTTTCCCCCTTTACATAAGGGGGGAAAATTGAATAAATCAATAAATAAATAAAATCGGAGTCGAAGTTGGAGTCGGAGTCAATCGTTTCAAAATCCAGGAGTCGGATTCGGATTCAGAGTCGGTTAGTTTCTTTCCGACTCCGCAGCCCTGATCATAACGAAAGTGAACAGAAACGAAAACATTTTCTGCTTCAGTTATATCTATGAGGTATCACGAAAAATTGTTATTTTTACTTCCTTTTACAAAACAGGAAATATTGTATTAGCGAAAAAAATTTTCACTCAAAACTCGACCTTAATTTCCATTTTGCCCACTCCCGAATAAATGTTGAGTTTTTTTTTCGACTCGACTACACGTGGATATGTGCCTAAGAACGTATAGACACGCGAAATATCCATTATGACGATTCCCCAGTTAGTTACAACGATTTTTCTCGTGACGTCGGTATACGTATGTATGTATTGCGGAAGCGCGTATGTGCGGATGTGCGTATGTATGTCGCATAACTCAAGAACGGTATGTCCTAGAAAGTTGAAATTTGGTACGTAGACTCCTAGTGGGGTCTAGTTGTGCAATTAATTACTCTTTTGGTAGCATTCGGGTGTTTCTAAAGCCCATCTAAAGGGTCTTTTGTCCCTTTTTGAAGGGAAATCATTGTTGATTTCGATGTAAACTCAAGTGGTGTTACAATTTGGCGGACACTTGGCGATATATCGTCGGTCGCCAAGTTTTTCGTCAACTTGGCGACAAATTTGGCGATTTTTTTTTATTTTTATTATACCAATGATACGTCTTTTTGAAATCTTCAGAGATTTTCTAAACTCATCCAGATCATTGCCATTGATCAACAGATATTTTTCTGTTAAAACTATCCCTTATTAAAAAAAAAAAAAAAAAAAGATATATATATATATATTTTTTTTAGCTATAAATCATTTTCTTTTACTCTAATTTGATTTTTTTACGATTAAAGTTCCAAATGTAAAGGTACGTGACCTGTAAAATACATTTAAAAAGTAATAAGCTGTGGTTGACTTTTGACAATTAGTTATTTTTATGAGTTTTGAGGCTGCAATTTTTCATTATATTCGATACAGACAAAAAAGTTAATTGCCTATTTTTCAATGAGAGCATGAAGGCGTTCAACTAGCTAAACACAGAAAACTCTGTCAGAAAAATGGTTGTCACAATCACTGCAACTGCAACTTTCATCGTAACTGTTATCCACAATATAATCAATGATTTATTCGGTTTTATTTTCATTTTAGTAGTACTTTTTTGTTTAACTATAAGACATCGATGCGATAAGAAATATTAATTCTGACACGTTGAAAGTACACCCGGTTGTGATAAAGAAAGTTCCGATTGACTGAGCTTTGAACGATTTCATTTATTATAATAAGGGTGAGAAATGATGATTCGCCTTGCCAATAAAGGTTGTAGGTGCTGTGCCGAAATGAGAGCCTCTTTTCCTTCAATCTCTGCATAACATTATCCAATGTCAAGCATCTTTTTATCAGTGCCAGTCTATAAAAGCATTCCTGTTTTAACAAGAACATAGACATTTCGAAAACATCGGCACCAGAAGCGCAGCCTTGTTTTAATGCACTAACAAATAAATTAATGTGTATGAATTTTAATAGAAACATAAAGCAACTTACTGTCTGCGTAATCGAATGGTAAAACTCGTCGTAGGCATATGTCTGATTTCCCCCATGTGGGGTTTCTGAGATTGTTGCAACTGCCATCAATGGTTCGATATTTGCTGTACTCGGCGTAATAACAAGATATTGGTTGATCACTGCAGCTACTAACCTCTTTCCGCGTAGCTTCAATGATGTAAGGATCAAGAATTTCAGGGCTGCAAAAATCATGAAATACATTTCAATATCTCTGTTGCTTCAAAAATCCTATGTTTACATCTATGTTACCTTAAATACATATTGCACACGGACGACTGAAGTGGCACACCTCACAAAATGAGGAATGGAGATAATTAAATTAAGTAATTTTAATTATGCGTTACTACTGGTCATATTGTCTACATAGACAACCATGAACCAGTTGTGCAAACTAGCTTTGTGCCAGTAGTGCGGCAAAAAAAAAAGCACTTAGCTGATAAATCAATAATTATTCTTTTTTAACCCTTCAAATATTTGAGATGTGCCCCTACGGTCAACGGTTAGGATTAAAATTATGTATTACAGTCGAGGATTCTGGGGAAGGACTTGTTGTACTCTGATTACATCGCATAATTCACCTCATAAGGCTATGCAGTATTTAATGTTGTAGCAATTGTACAAACAATTAATTGCTTTGCTGACAACAATTAAATGTACTACATCTTGAAGAATTTAAAAACTAAATAATTTTGTCATCCCCATGCAAACAAGGTTCAGGTAAACCATAAAATCTCTTTTTAGTAGACCCGTGCGGAACTCCTCATTGTGCTTCCAATCGCTTCATATTGCATTCAGCTTTTTAAAAATTTCAAAGAAAGAACATTATGAAGAAGAATCGAAAAAATGAACGGATTAAAATAAACAAGAAAAAAATAAACGCACAAAAGAAGGCATGTAATTTTAAGACATCAGTAACAAAACCTCGCTAAATACAATGTTGTGATAATGTGATCATCACTCACTTTTTGGTAGTACGTATTTTTAATACAAACATTAATATCATTCGTAGTTTCTACTCGTGAAAAAGCAGTAATTTTCCATGTAAAAAAACGGGTTGTGGCAAATACAATCCTGCCTACGTAAGCCTCTGACGGGGAAAAAAATAAAACATTAAGCGGATATTTATTAGCACGGATTCGAACTGGCGCTATTCTGATAATCAGCACGTCACTCCAACCAATCGAGCAAATGCGCTGAATTCGAATGCTATTCATTGTAGCAATGTGTCTTTAAAAAACAATAAAAATGCTTTTTGCCAAAAAAAAAAACCTTTGGTCTTTATGTTTAGTTATTAGCCAGCCTAATACGCTTTAAAATAATTCATAAAATATGAAACTTAAATAAGAAATAAGGAAAATCTCGCGTAGTGGTTGAAACAAACATTCTAGAGGAATAATAAAGAAGGTTTAAAAGAAGTGCTTTTTCTTTTTGAAAATTGATACAATTTCTCATTGCAGGCTACTTTAACCGTTACGGCTTGGATGCCAGCACATGTTTTTCTTTTAATCGAACACTTAAAATTCAAAACCAAAACCAGTTGAATTGAGTCCGTTTTATGATGAGTGTAATTTTTCGAACGCAGACAAAATGCAATTGTTTTTTTTTCCGCCGAATGCAGAGGAGAAAATAATTTCTTACTTATGAAGTTGATAGTAATTTCAATGTTTTACTTTGTATTCGAATAAATAGTTAAAAGTTTATTGAGCGAAACGTGTAATTTAAATTTGGGGTAGTATTTTTTTATTTATACAAAATGTCGAACACTGCTATTAGAAAAAATCTGCATTTCAGTATACAATGAAAAAGTTTTTCTGCACAAAAAAGTATTCTCTTGAGGTCTGAATTTATAAATATAATACTTTTTTTATGCTTACATTATGCTTAGTTTTCTGAGCGGAGTCAAAGCTTAGTAGTAGCCTGGACTAAGGAGTCGAACCACCAAGGAATATTCCCATTTCATTTATTTTATTGCCTTACGTGTGTTATTTATTGTATGTTATTCGTACATGTAATGCGTAATATTAATCTAAATCAGCTACAATGGCAGACAGCCCGGGCGGGTCCGAAGTTCAGCTAGTTTATAGCCGAACGCTCTACCGAAAAAAACTTATCAATTCAACCAAACAGTTCAGTCCAGTGCTTTTAAGCTTTCTTTAAAAAAAAAGTGAATTGTGAAAAAAAAAATTTCATTTAAAGCGGAGCAAAAAATTTGAAAATTATATTAGAATTTTGCTTAAAAAATTAAAATCTGCATAAGAACTACATGCTGCATCAAGGTTACAGCAAGGAGCGTTTCAGAAAAATCTATTTTTAGAAAATTAGTCTATTTTTCGTCATTAGCCGATAGCAATAAAAATTAGGGGAGGATTTCTTCAAGAAATAAGAAAGATCTCTCATACTGACAAAAAAATAATCCACAGAAATAATATATAAGATAAGATATTGAAGAAAAGTGTTTTTATTTTTGAAAATTTATACAATTTGTAATCTCAGGTTTCTTGAACCGTTATGGCTTAGATGGCAGCTTCATTATTTAACCGAACGGTTAAAATACAAAATCAGTTGTATTAAATTCGTTTTTTAAGCGTAGCTTTTCGAATGTAGTAAAAATGTCACTGGCTATTTGTTTTTTGCAGAAAAAAGAAGGGGAAAAAATGATATCTTGTCCATGAATTTTTAGTAATTTTAATGTTTTATTTCGTATTCTAAAAATATTTAAAAGTTAACTAAGTGGAGAGCATAATTTCAATTTGGGGTAGTAATTTTTTTATTTATACAAAGGGTCATAATCAGAATCTAAATTTTAGTATACGATTTTTTTTTTCTGAACAAAAAATTGTAACCTTTTACTTACATTGTGCTTTAGTTTTCTGAGCGGAGCCAAAGCTTTAAAAAAGAAAAAAAAAAAAAAAAAAAAAAAATGGAAGTACAATCTATGTATACAGACTGCATCAAGGATACAGCAGGTAGCTTTCCCGGCGCATTTACTTTACTGCCTTACGTATTTAACTTATTGTATGGGAAGCTTCCATGTAATGCGTGATATAGGTCTAATTTTTCGATTTCAGCAGGTAGTCCAGAGCAGGCCTTGGACACTCGCTCAACTGGTTACCAGACGAACGCTCTACCGATCGAGCTATTTGGCTCTGTCGGTCCCAGCGCAAGTTAAAGTTATAAAATTTAACCGAACAACTCTGTCCGATGCTTTTAAACAGTTTTTTTTTGTTTTGTTTTGTTTTTGACAGAAAAAACATATTTTAGAACGTGGGTCTATTTTTCTTCATTAGCTTGCTCGATAAGCTTTAAAATGAGGGGTAAATCAAGGAAAATGATCAAGAATTGAGGTAGATCTCACGTAGCGACGAAAAACAGGCTACAGAAATACTATATAAGGATAATTCATTTGTTAAGAAACTAAGTTGCTTTTCGAAGTCTTTTATTTTCTTTCTTTCTTTTTCTTCTTTTTTTTTTAGTATAAAGGTTGAAAATTAGCTTATCAAAGACTGCTAATACACAATTATTGAATCGTGCCCAAGTTACGTTTTTCTCCGTATTTGATTTAAAAATTCGATTAAAAATGTGAAGTGCGATTTTTTATATTTAATGCAGTATTTCGGAACCGTAGGACACTAGTAACTTTCCAGATATAACTGCTTTGCACTTTTAAATGTTTTATTTGTTTTTTAATTGTATTTTTATTGCAAAGTGCTGAATGCATACAAAATAGCGGCTGGAAATCACGAAGAGCTTTGTTCATTTTTATTAAAGTTCCAAAAATTGTATTGTAATGTTTGCAGCTAGCTTCAAACTTTAAATGTAAAAGCGTTAAAAAAAAGATGTTCAATGTCAATAACGAACTGTACTAGGTTGTTTTTCATGCATGAAATGCAACGAATTAAAAAGACATGTTTCCAATTTTATTGCGTCAAAAATTATTTATGTTAAAAATCAATAAATGCATGCATTTTTGGCTCTTTTAATTCTCCCTTTTGTTTCTTTCGTTTAAGAAATAAATACAGCAGTAATTAACAAAATACTAAGAAAAGCGTATTACTTCATCGGGCATTCTCTTCGCAAATGAGGTCCATAAACATCTTGAAGATCTATTGCTTGTTGGGCTCGAGAATATGGCTGTAGTACAGGAATATCTTTTGTCCTGCCTAAAAAATAAAGATCTATTTCAAATCTCACACCCTTTAATCGTGAAACTAGTGCAATATTAAGTAAATGAAATGATAACTAAGAATTAAAGACAGTTGTTTTTTCACATATAGCACGAATTTATAAAGCAATGCAACATGAATAAATAGTGAAACTATAATTTTTTTCATTTTGAGCAGATAAACAGAAGGAAAAAACCTTTGTGAAGTTGTAACAAGTTCATTGATCACTTCGTTATCAACAACGACTCTACTTATGTATTTAAAAAAACTGCAGCAGTGCACGACTACTGATTTTGTCAGTATAAGACAACTGTTTTCTCCTAAGCCCTTGGTTTGATTAAAACCCGAAGACAAAGCTTTCATTTATACGAAGAAATGTGATGCATCTCGAACAATCCAATTCTTCGTCACTAGAGCATTTACGTAATTGTAGTCATTTTCACACCTTAAAATTGAAAAGTTTCACCTACTTTTTTCCACCTCTGCGTGTGAAAGTCTTAGAAAAGTTCAACGATCTCTTGGGAAACAAATCATTGGCAATCTTTTGATGTCAAGTTTTTTTCCCAAAAGCAAATGCGAATTGAAGTGCTTAGCTCTTGAGGGGCATCGAACTTTTTAAACGTAAAATGTTACATGAATCAGAAGTCTACGGGAAACATTATTTTCTTTTCTTTTCTTTTTCTTTTTTTCTTTTTTCTTTTTCTTTTTTCTTTTTTTCTTTTTTTTTTTTTTGTTTATCTTTTCTTAAGGATCATTTTCCCCCTATTTTGAAAGCAGTAGCGAGAAATAAAATATATTCAAAATCAACTGCCTCGGTTTTTTTTTCAATGCTTAAATAATATTTTTTGGAATGTGAGCTTTTTTTCCTTGAAGGGCCCATTGTTCAAAATTTTTAAGACATAAAAATGTAATCTTATGAAGACCAAATCAAAAACTCGATTTTGATTGTTTAATCTGTCAGAAACTTTTCTAGTAAAGTTGGTGCGAAACAAAATAACATTTGTGTTTGGTTTGGGATGTAGTTAATATATTACTTAGTTGATATCGCGTTCATACAGCTCAACTTGAACCATCAGTCTGAACTTACACCGTAATTGACGCAGATCATTAGTGTATGCTTGTTACAGTATCGCTAGCAATTCAATATTTTTCAATTCAATTCATTTTATTTCAATCAGGGTACTATTTTTTTGCAAATATACATTTCACATCTAAAATAAAAGAAAAAGAAATCACAAACGGAAATACATTTCACCTTGTCTATTTGAAAAACCCTGATTGAGTAGGTGGGAGTAAAGTGTATAACAATAGCCTGATTAACTCCCACCACTCAGAAAAGAACTTAATTTAGGGCCAGTTTATAACGTAAGATAGTAATAACAAAAATAAATGCTTAATTATACAAAGAACACATAAACACAACACAAGTAATGCAATAAAGTATGTCGAATTTTATAACAAAAATCAACGTATACTATTGCAAATCTGCTACTTTATCCTAAATTAACTGCAGTAGAGTTGAGCATAGAATTTTTCAACCTTTTCTTAAACAAATTTCGACTATTAATGGTTTTTAAACAATTGGGTACGCAACGATTTGGTTTCTTTCTAAATATGGTTTATTTAAATATTGAGAGCTTCCTCAAATATTTTATTATATTAAAGGATATAATAGTCTTTAAGATTTATAATTGCTCTAAATTTAACAAAAGGAGCTTTTTTTTTTGAAATGCTCAAAATTAAACATAAAACTAAAAAAATAAGTTGTTCAAGAGAAAATTTAAACTTGTGATATATTTGCATTCAGGACGAAACCATCTTTCTAACAAGAACTGATTTATTCGAAACGAAAATTATTGAGATTATGTCCCCTACAGTTATCATGAAGCGACGGCACACGAATTCTCTGTCAGACAGACTAATGCTTTAATTGCCTATTAAATGCATATTATCGTTTGATTATATAAAATAAAATTGAAGCACAGTCGTTTAGGGTAACTTTGAAACACAATTTCTCTGTTTCTAACTGTCCCACTCATATCTTAAAATATTTATTATATCTCTTGGTACAAAATAAAAAATAAACACTTAAAATGAATTGTTGCAAAACTTTTATTAGCCCAGTAAAAATTATGTGTCATTTAGGGTAACTGTCAGCCAAGTATGTTATGTGATGCAACATAAATTTGGTAAAAGTGTTGCAAATTTAATGCAGTAGGATAAAAATTTCAAAATGGTTATAAACTCCTCATTTGTACCTCATATATTCACAATATTTCTTATCAATTACAATATTGCATTGAATATTACAATGTAAGATAAGCAAATTCAACAATTCCAAAAAAAAAAGAAAAAGAAAAGAAAGAAAAACACACGAACATTAACTTCAGAGTTACTGAATGGTGCAATGAGAGCAGCATTGCATAAAATTAAAGGATCTTAATCATAAGGGGTCCAATAAAGAGGTCTCACCTAGGGTTTTTATCAAAAACATTTTTGAAGTATAAAATATATTAAAAAATTGGAAGACTTCAAATCAACATAAACGTTTGCACTTATTTTGATTAATTCTGAAAATACAACATTTGAAAGGAAAAGAAAAAGAAAGAAGGTCAAGGTTAAATCTTGTTACTCAATTTTGAGAGCCTGGAAATGTAGCATATTTAGAAAACCGTGATATCATCGCTTTTTGTTTTCGGTGTTCATTGTGATTAAGTTTTAAAAATTAATGAAAACAAAGATAATTTCACATTCACATCAAGCAAAACAACTGAAATCAATTTATGGTGCAAATTATTTCAGTGAAAAAAACGTTAGATTTCTTTTATGCATGTCTGACACTTAAGAAGCTCTGGGGACTCAAAAATTAATGTTCATACTTATCAGCGGGCGTGGTTTTTTTTAAATATCTCATAAAATTTGCAATCCTCCCCCCCCCCCCACCCCACGAAAAAATTGGAAATGACAGGCTTGTTTTTATGTTAAGAAGAAACACTGATCGGAGTCTTGATTCGAAATCTAGAAAAACACATATCTATACAGTCACAACAGAACATTTTTAAATTGATAAATAAACTTTTCAAGTCCCACTGTTGCTTCATAACATATCAACCTAAGAAAATATGAGTAATGCTTCCATTGTTTTGTTGAAGTTGAAATATATTTCTTAAAAGTCTCTAAATTACAAGTAACTTGACCTTTGCTTTTTCAATTACTTAACTGCTGCTAAACAAAATGTATGCGATGGCTTTCTCTGCCCTAATATTTCTGTAACAAATCGTCCGTAGCGTGATTTCTTTCACTAATATTTTTCGAATTTGTTCGAAAGTAGGTTTCAGGCCTTTGTCTTAAGCGTTTACAAGACTCAAAGCATAAAGCAGTAATTTTCTTTTCTTACTGCCTTGAAAACTGTTTTAAATCTTTCATTATGCTTATCTGTAACATCTTCTTTGGACATAGAAATCAGGAAAAAATTGGCTTAGTGTTGTTCTTAAGTAATTGTATTCGTCAGTATTGTTCTTCCACCGATTAGATAGAAAGGAAAATATTCGAAATCTAGGCTGAAGCGGATACAATTATTAGCTCATAAGGGTGCCAACTTCTTTGTCACAAGTTTAATAGCTTAAATGCTTCTTTTTTTTCGAATAGTTTTTTTTTTTTTTTTTGTGGGGATATTTTGTTCTTTATAGACGTGTCATAATAATAGTTTCGGTTCTTAAATTTTGGAAGAAAATTATCATATCAAATGAGCTGAATCATCTTTTCTACACTGGACTAATTTATTTGGTATGACTTTTACTGGCAGCTTTCCAATTTTCCACGCTGAATGGGATAGAACACAAAATGTTGATGGGTATGATATCGTCTTTTCTTTTACGACTCTTCATTAGTTTAAAATATATATATATATATATATATATATATATATATATATATATATATATATATATATATATATATATATATATATATATATATATATATATATATATATCCTAAAGAGTTTGCATGACTTTTTTTGTCGTATGTTTAGGCATAATATTTACGTTACTACAACGTGGTGTTTGACAGATAATGAACAACACAATGCAATCAGAAAGAATAAAATAGAAGAAATACAGTTTGAAGATGTAGGAAATTATTGCTACAAGAGGGATTTAGTAGATTTAACACGACTTTAAATTTTCCATAAACGTTTGGTTCAAATTGGTTGTTAAATCATGCAACAATGTATCAACATAGTAAAAACCAAGTATTTAAAGGAATTAGATATTTGTTAATAACGTTATTGATACATTTTTGTTATTTATTTTAAAAGCTTCAGTTGAATTTGGTTTTCTACATAAAAATAAATCCATAGTTACATGACTAAACGTGCAGAATTATTCTGCCGTGGACATGTCAAAGGGATTATCGCCAGAAGTAACAAGACGTTAAGTCTAGAACTAAACAAGTCTACTTTCCCGTGTATCAAAATCTACTTTTAAGTATCTAATCAATATTCTCTAAATTAGTTGTGACTGCAACTTATGTCAAAAATTTCTTTATAACATTTTAAGCTGATTTCAAGAAATAAAATATGACTCGTTCATCTAAATAAATAGATACGTAAAAAATAAATGAGCGAACAAAAAAGGTAGTAACACTTTTAAACAAAGCAGGTAATACATGTTTTTCCATAAATCAAAAAAAAAAAAAAAAAAAATCTGTAATCACTTTCAAAAGGAAAAGCAAGAATAAAAAAAATATTTAATTATTTTTCAAAAGAAAAAACGAGCTGATGTGTGGATCACATGATATCGTTTTACGCCAATTTAATAATAAAAGCGCCTTTCTTAGAGTGAGCAAAGAAACACTAAATATTTTTACCCCTAGTTTCTTGCAAACCGAAGCAAAAAAAAAGTTTTACACAGATTTATTTCCCCATTGATTGCAATTTTAATGTGATTCAGTGATTAACTCTTTAAATATCACCAACATTGGGCGAATTAAAACCAGATTAAAAAAATTAAAGAAAAAAATCGCCAAATTTTTCACCAAGTTGGCGACAAAACTTGACGGGAAAAAGCTTGGCGCTATATCGTCATGTGTTCGCGAGATTATAACACTACTTGAGTTAGCATTGAAATTAACAATGAACCCCACAAAAAGGTGTAAAAACCCCCTTAGAACATCCGAATGCAACCAAAAGGGAAGGTGCACACCTAGACCCCACTAGGAATCTACGTACCAGATTTCAACTTTCTAGGACATATCATTTTTGAGTTATGCGAAATACATACGCACATACGCATATACATACGTACATACGGACGTCACGAGAAAATTTGTTGTAATTAACTCAGGGGTCGTCAAATGGATATTTCGGGTGTCTGTACGTTCCTAGGCATATATCCACGTGTGGTAGAGTCGAAAAAAAACTCAACATTCATTCGGGGGTGAGAAAAATGGAAATTAAGGCCAATTTTTGAGTAAAAATTTTTTTGCGAATACAATACTTCCTTTTTTTGTAAAAGCAAGTAAAAAAAAACCGTTTGTTTTTCCCCCGTAGCCGAAAAATAATTTATAAAATGAATACATATGCTTTAAAAAATAAATAAATAACAATAAATTGTAAAATTAAAGAAATAATCTTTCGTCATCAAAAAAGAAAGAAAGAAAAATCACCTGAACAGCTTTTTATGTTAAAACAGGAAGAACTCCGAGTTTTGCTTCATTAGCCGCTACCAGCACATAATACATACACTGGTGTGCAAAAATTAAGGACGAGACGGTTTTTTCAATACAACTTTGTACAAAAGCTTTCCAAATCAACATATTTAATACTGTAAGATACCCAATACGTAAGGACATGTGTAATGTAAGCAACACTTACTAAAAGAGAAATCAGAGGGATAAAAAGAAGCTTTATTGAAATATCTCCCCCGACTGCTAGGCAGGTTTCAAAGCGTCTGCCCATGCTGAGAATGAGGGTGTCAATGAGTTGTTGAGGCATTGCTGCCCATTCGTCTTGCAGCGCCAATCGAAGCTCCCGAATCGTTACTGGTGGTAAGGTGCGAGCTGCCAAGCGTCTGCCTAGAAAATCCCATACATGCTCGATGGGATTGTGATCCGGAGATCGTGCCGGCCAATCCATACGTTCAATATCCTCACTCTCTAAGAGCTGTTCGGCAGCTACTGTGCGATGACATGGTGCATTGTCGTCCATGAAAAAGAACTGCGGACCCATAGCGCCTCTAAAAAGACGCACATATGGAAGAAGAATCTCGTAACAATAACGGGTCCCGTTGACTGAACCTCCGTCGAAGATGTGAAGGTCTGTACGACAACCAATCATGATGCCTCCCCACACGAGAACACCGCGACCTCCATACCTGTCCCTTTCAATGATGTTCGAGGGATGATTGCGGCTTCCCTGCTCTCTCCAGATGAGTATGCGAAGAGAATCGCTACTCAAACTGAATCTGCTCTCATCTGTAAAGAGTACTCGTCCCCATTCATTGTCTCTCCAATTCCGGTGTTCCCGGCACCACAGAGAAGGCTTTCTCCGATGGGCAGGCGTTAGAGGTACACACCGGATAGAGCGTCGTGCAAACAGACCACCACCGTGCAGTCTTCTGGCCACGGTAAAACGCGATATCGGTCGTCCAGTCGCCTGTGTCGTGTGTCTAGCGATTTCTCCCGCTGTCTGCCGCCTGTTTCTTCTGGCCTGTAAGACAATATACCGGTCATCTGCGGGCGTGGTTCCTCGTGGACGACCACTGCTGAATCCCCGGATAGCTGTTCCTGTAGTTTGAAATTGTCTCCAAAGTCGTGAAATGATGCTGTGAGCAATTCTGAACTCTGCAGCCACACTTGTCACACTGCGGCCTTCCTCCAACTTCCCAATGATTCGACCTCGGGTAAAAGCATCCAGATGTCGTCTAACAGATTGATTATTCGCCATTTCTCGCTGAGGCAGCAACTCGGTGTGATTTTAACTGCTATACGGCGTGCAATCTCTTTGCCAGAAATACTGATCTTACACCGACAACATGCTTTATACTACTCAGACACTCCCCCATTACGTCTGCCTGCATATCTGCGCATGTGCTACCGTACATCACCTTACTTAATCTCCTGATTGGTCTTTCTGTCCGCTCTGCCTCTTCGTTCAGCTGACATGCTAATTTTTCGACTTCGTCCTTAATTTTTGCACACCAGTGTATATTAAAACTTTAGAGTGAAAATGAAAACTTATTATATCAACATTAATTATTTCACAGCACTAATTATTTCAGTCGATCTTTTTGGAGTAAAGGAGTCAGATTCGGAGTCGAATATTTAAAATTCAAAGAACCGGAGTCGGAGTCTTTTCCCCTCAAAGTCCGTAACTCTGCCAATGTCGGAGTCGAAGTTTGTTTAGAAGCAAATCTGTGTATGAACTGTTCAAAATGAAATGAAAGTTGTTCAAATCGAAAAAATTTTTCTATACATTTATTTCATCAAAATCGTTTTCCAAAGAAAGTTTATTTAAATCAAATTCGCCTCTAAAAGTGCTGGATTTATACTTGCGTTAAATTTCCCCGTAGGAGCTAATGTGATTTTTTTTTTAAATCGTCAAAATTGAACGAAAAATTGTTCAAATCAAAAAGTGAAATATGAGAATCAGGTGCTCTTGCCAAAATATTTCGAACAAAAAAAAGTTAGTGCGAATCGAACTATTTACTCAAAAGTTATTAGGGGACCAAAGAGACAGACCGACAGACACGTTTTCTCTATCTCAATACACTACTTTCTACTTTTTCAATTTTCGATATTTATTTACTTATTTTATTTATTTTTGATTTTTTTTTAATTTTTAGCGATAATTTTAAGATGCATTATGCCTTTTTTCATGCTTTTTTCTTCTTTCTCTGATTTTTACTGGGAAAGTAGGCTAAAAAGGTTTAAACGATATTTGATGAAACTCGTTTTTCACTGACCATAAAGATAAAAAACATATTAAAATCCAAAGTTTGGAAACAGGCAAAAAAAATCTTTATTTTAAGCGTTATTCAAGTATGAGTATTTGCAAAAAAAAAAAAAAAAAAAAAAGAATAAAAATAGAAGAACAGAACGAAAAAGGAAGAATAACGAAAAAATTGTAGATACTGCTATTCGCCGGACTAAGGCATATTTTCGTTTGTATTAATAGGACGTGTTTTACGATAGGACGATCATACTTGCTGCGCTATAATATTGCTCAATCCATGGTTGTAGAAGGACATTTTTAAGCATATACATTATTTACACTAAATTCCAGAGTTTTTTTTTTTTTTTTTGACTTCAGCCTACAGTTCTTATGTACTTGAATATAATAACATTACACATCTGAATATAAAGGACTTAGTAACAAAAAAAAAGCGATTTGTATACGTTGCGAGGATGAATATTAATGTTTTATATCCGCTATACAGACAAAGCATTGTTAAAAAATATATTTTTGAAAGTTAATATTTTATTTAAAGATACCTAACTACTTTTGTTCAAAAGTATGAAAATTAAAATTTTAACTGTAATGTTCCTAAATTAAAGTGCAAATTTATACGTAAAAATATTGCACCCGGAACACTATGCTATTGAATCAGGAAGCTAACAGATGTTTGAGATTAAATGTATTTGACAGCGACCTAGCGAGAAATTCCTCAAAGGGCGTCCATCAGGCTATTAAAAGCGAAATCTGCTGCTTGGAACTGTAAATAGATGCAATCATAATTTTAATTTTAATTTTACATAGTAGACAGTTATACCTCCATAAGATTGATTAAATATTGTAATACAGTTTTTTTAAAGAGAAAACTAACTTCAGTATTATCTTAGAAGTTTAACATTGAGATTCAATTTAAGGGTCTGAATCCAGGGACCTTTTCCTACGCCACTGGTGTTTGACTCTAATTTAAGAGTTAGTGCCTAGTATTTACATTACCTGTACTGATGTATCCTGGTGAAGGTAGGATATCGTTTGGATTCCTAATGTTCCACGTGGTGACTTGGCACTGACACACGGTTACGAGGTATAAAATAAATACAGTTCTTCCAAACCTGAAAATGAAAACTAGGCATTAGGAAAGGATTTTCAATAAAAAAACACAAGAACTAAGCAAAAAAAAAAAAAAAAAAAACCAACATTCCAAGTTTGGTTTTAAATTTTTGCTAAAAACGAATATATACATATATATATATATATATATATATATATATATATATATATATATATATATATATATATATATATATATATATATATATATTAAATTATTAGCTTCGCATAATTTAATTAAATACGACCTACTGTTTGACTTAAAAAATAAAAAAAAACAATACTTTAGTCATTAAAACTAAGCACAAAATACTTAATATTTACTTAAAACAGTTATTAGTATAAAAAATATTATTATTAGAATTTTTTGTAAAGCAACTTTAAATAACTGCTTATTTTTCGGAAGACATCGCTGCATGAAAAAATGCAAAGATTCCAAAATCCAACAAAAAATTTAAATCCAGCAAAATACTTCTCGAAGTTTGGTATAATTTGATTAGATACCACGTACTTAAAAAAAAATAATAATATCGGAGAAGATTTAAACTAGACTGTAGTCGATAAAACTGACTTTTAAAAATGCTTTCTTTAAAAAATTATTAACTTTAAATAAAATAATTTTAAAAGGTTAAAATATCCTTACTTTTTGGAAGACATCGTCGCTTTAAAAGATTTAATCCAACATAATGCTTCGCTAGGTTTGGTATAATTCGATTAAATACGATTCCTCGAATTAAATCACTCCCCAGAACCTAATTTCTATAATAATGACGTTACTATACCGTCATTTTTCTTTGTCCTTCTATGTAGGTTAAGGTCATTGTGTGGCAGCTAACTACTATTTAACGATATGAAGCTTATATAATAAATCTCGGTATCACGTAGGCTAATGGTGGGTTTTGCTCTCAATACCGAGTCTGCTAATGCCGGTGAAGGTGACTGGTACGATATGACTCTGAAAAGGACACTGCCGGAAGCAACATCGAATGACTTTTTTCATACTTTCCCTAATATCGATTAAACGTTGAACTTGTCTTAGTAGTTTCCTGAATTAACTGCATTCTGACATTCGATCAGTAACGTGTGTCGAACATCAAAAACTTGATTTATGAGGTTTTTTTTGGTATTTTTTTGCGCTTTAGTGATGATGATTTTGAAATGTAATGAGTAGTAGTTACACGTTTGTAATCATTTTCAGAACTGACAAAAAAGGTTAAATGTCCATGTGACAATTTAACTGCAGGTCAGCTGCGGTTTTCTTGCGACATGAATCACCACTTTGACAAGAAACAAGATCATTTTGAAAAAAAGCATTTTAAAATAATTAGTTCACGTTGTTTAGCATAAAGGAGTTTTTGAATAATGATATACAAAGTAACGGATGAAAAGTCTGTCTCCGCCCAATCAGTTAGTTTTAGCAAGAAACTTAATTAGGTGATTACTGTTTCAATAAAGAAACTAAATCTTTGGAGATTTCAAAGCACTTCGGAGATTTAAAAAAAAAATCGTTGACGCTTCAAAAGTGATGGCAAATTTATTTCAAACAATCTCATGAATTAAATTGTCTTAAATGCTAAATGTGATGTTTTAAAAACTAAATAGCTGAAAAAACAGACTACTTTAAGCAATCAATTTTCTTTATTTTTAATTAAAAAAAAACATAAATAGGCTGCCAAAAAGAAGTTGTTAGTCTACTATTTAGTAACAAACTAATTTAAAAAATAAAACATAATAAAATAAATAAATAAATATTTAATAATAATGTTGTAAAAATTAACAATAAATTGATAATCTGATTATAGTAAAATAATAATTATAAATGTGTACACCTTTTTTTAACACTTTAGTAATATAACACTAATATCAGTATTACCGAGAGGCTATGGGAACTGTTCACATTTGCCCCTACATGCTGTGTTCACAAGTGCCCCGTCATCTACCTTAGAATTAATTTTCAAAACTAAAGGATTATTAATTTGATTAAAAGATTTAAATCTTTTCATAAATTTACTTGAATATTCATGTAATGGTTAGCATTAATTAAGCTTAGCTTATTAGATAACTAAAAATATATTCTCACGTGAAGAATACAATGATAAAATTACATGCAGTACCTGTGAAAACAAAGAAGTTGACGCCACAGAAAGATAAATTGGATCATTGCTCTAAAAGTTTGGCTAACTACCAAACGGCACGACCTTGAGGGTCACGGATTTGGACAAAATTCCAGATATAGGTCAATTCCAACTAGATATGAGCCCAGGTATAACGGTTTGACTGCATAGGCCCTAGTTCGGCTGCAACGGGAGTCCAAAGTTGATAATTTGGACCCAGAAATGCAATGGAATTTCCTTTAAAATTACCATTTTTAACACTTTTTCTGCTATTGTTCTTCAGAATGAGCCGTTTGCATGCTTTATTTTTGAATTAACTAAATTGAATACTATTTTTTAATTAGCAGTTCTCAAATTCAAATTGGCTACTACTTTTAATTTCAATAACTTGAATGCCAAAATAATATAGTAACAGGATATTTATCGTTTGCAAATGAAACTAATTATTTTCGTTTTATATTAATCGTTTGCTAGTAACAAATATTTATCGTTTGCTAATAAAAAACATTTACTTTAACTGGATATTTATTGTCTGTTATCAAAGATATCCCATTTTGATAAGCAAAAAACAGGAGAAGAGAAAAAACTCTGATTTGTTGCACATGGCACACAAAAGAACAAAAATATAAGATCGTATCGAAGTTTCAAATAACTTAGATAATGCCCATAAATAAATACTGTCCTCCTTATACTTAATTTACTAACAAAAAATGAAAAAGCTGTTAAGAGATCGAACATAGTGTTGAATTCTGAAATTCCAATGGAAACGCCATTGCATTTCTGGGGCCAAATTAACAACTTTGGATCCTCGTTGCAGAGAAACTAGAGCCTATGCAGTCAAACCGCTTTACTTGCGCTCATATCTAGTGGGAATGGACCTATAGCTAGAATTTTGTCCAAATCCGTGACCCTCAAGGTCGTGCCGTTTGGTCGTAAGAAGAACGATTGATACTGCCGTTAAGTTGAGAAATTTTCAAGATTTTTAGCTTGTAGTAACCTAGTAAAACATACCATGTTTACATGTGTTCCATACTCACAGCCTCCTTTCCCCTACATTGCTATTATTATTATTATTATTATTATTATTATTATTAGTATTAGCATTTAAGTATAATTTATTTCTTCTTCTTATTATTATTATTTCAATTTACAATGAGCCTCCGTTTTAAGACGATTTTTCATCCCATCCGAAGAACAATTACACCCATTATCGTCACGACATCCGATTTTCCACACGTCCGAAATGACAAGTGTCACCAGAAATTGCAGCAACTGGGCTCTTTCGCAAAACAGCTTTTCTTTACATGCTCTTAAATTCGATTTCTATCTCTGCCGTCGTCGGGCCATGACAGCGATTTGAAGCGAATCGTGGAGATGCTCGTTAGAGAATGAACGGCCTCGTCACTGATGAGTGCCTTTCTTTTCACAGACAGTTGTCAAACATTTGTCGATTACCAAGGACGAACTATATTGTGATGTCTTCTTTTTTACGGACTAAACATTGAATTTTTTTCACCCTTTGATGAGCGAAAATGCCCTATTTTCTTTGGGCTCCGTTTAAAGTGAAGAGTAATTCTCAGGCTTGTGCAAAAGTGAAAAAAACGGTAACATATGTGGGTTCGGCGTTTGACACTCTTAAAGCGTGAAATGATGCTATTTGTTTACGCCATTTTGCTGGTGAATATTCTTTTGACTAGTTATATTAATAAATAGAAATATAGTTAAGGTTTTTTTAGGCATGGTGATGCTTCTTGATATTTTTAGAGGGTTGAAATTCATTTTTTAGAAGTGAAATATACGAAATGAGCGAAGATGATGCTATTGAACAATTTTATCAAGAAAGATGGGGAAGACAGAGATTTGTACTGTTATAAAATAAAAACATTCTCGAGTAACATTTTTAAACTTCTCTACCCCCTCCCCCTTTTCCACGATGATTACGTTTTTATTTCAGGCACAAAGCTTGAAAATATGCTTGACAACGTTTTTGAGGCATATTTCTGGCTTTCAAAGAGTTAAACACGTTTGTGGGAAAGGGTCTGTAAGTTTCTTTGA
Source organism: Uloborus diversus (assembly GCF_026930045.1). Taxonomy (NCBI): domain Eukaryota; kingdom Metazoa; phylum Arthropoda; class Arachnida; order Araneae; family Uloboridae; genus Uloborus; species Uloborus diversus. The sequence goes on along the minus strand of NC_072735.1, from coordinate 63,339,221 downwards.
AAGCAATTTGCAAGTTTAATTATCTCAAACTCAAAAATGTGTTACTTATGGACGAATACATTTCAAAAAAAATTACAACTAGTATACAAGTAAACTGATTTAATACTTGTCATATTTCAAATCAATGGCAAAGATTGTCCGTTTTAAATAATATTTAAATTTTATCCAAGTTGACCGGCTTGAAACAACAGTCAGAATAAAAACTTCGATTTATGGAACTATTATCAGAGTTGCTATCTCAGCTTCAAAATTAATTCATTGCATCAAAAATTCTATCAAATTGTGATTTATTGCATACATGTTGTTCAAATTTTCAATAATTTTTTACTTTATTGTCATGGGAAAACAAAAATTTTACATAAAACAAAGTACCTCAAAAAAAATATTTCGTAGACAATAACTGTAATAAAATGTAGTGAAAAAAATAGCACAAGAAAATTTTTTTAAGGAATTTATGGTGAGGAAAGAACAATGAACTTCTGGACCATCAACATTTTGAGTCAACATACATTTTAAATTAAAGTAAATACGACTTCATCTTAGTGGAATATATACTCGAAAAAAATCATTGCAAGTAAATTGCTTCATTTTCCAGTCGAAACTAACTTTCGAAGACTCCATATCCCAGTTACTCGACCATAACACCATTCAATTTGGTTTTAAATGCTCAACACTAATAAACCACAGTAATTAAACGAAAAATCTTAATTGCAACCATTTGGCATTGAACTCTATTAGACCGTGCACTTTGTTTTAAACAAGACCACACAATTGGAATAGATAAATATTTTTGTACTTATTAATGCGTAAAATATGTGACATATCCGATTTCTAAACTCACGTAAAACATACAGTAGCGTGAGTTTTAAAAATCTTTTCTTTCAAAAGGGACGCGCAAGTCGCGGACGATGATTGATTTATTTGTGACCTGCTTCTCAGTTTTTTTTCCTTCTTGAGCAACCATTTCATTATGCAGACGAAAACCAGTAAGATAAGAAGCAAAATTTAAAATAATCTTTGAGGTAATTTTTACTCATAGGACAACAAATTATAATCATTATGTCGTAAGCATTAAGCATAGTTTTAAGTCGTTCAATTGTGCAGATTCACCAAATAGGTAACTCGAAGTCGCAAGGGACAGGCTAAAACCTTCGAGTAATCAGTAGTTCTCGGACATTAATGTCCCAGCCTGCACAAGAATTTTTCTTTTTACTTGATTTCTCAGGAATAGAGTTTAATATATAGACTCTAACACTTATAGTTTGGATAAAAATACCTTTAGGGAGAATAAATGTTATTGAAATACTTCGAAAAAGGATATTTTTATTATTATTTTTTTCATTATTGAAATCACATCTTAAAACTTCATTAAGTTTACAAACACGTTCTTGGAATTTTACAGGTACTGCAGCAAATAAATTAAATAAATTATTCCTTTTGCGATGAACTGTTGTTACATATATCATTACACACGCACATGTATATGTTATTGTAAATAAATTATTCCTTTTGCAAAAGCTGATACGCAAAGAAACGTGTTAAAACGGAAAAAAAACTTTTATTTTTCTTGTTTTGGCTGCTTTTTTATGTATAAATGAAATCGAAGGTTTTTAAATACTTCTACTTAAAAGAAGTACATTCGAGATTATAGAGGCCTTAGTACTGAAAATACTAGTTTATTTTGGGGCCAAATGAAAACTTCGAAATGAAGGGATATTCGAGTTATAAAGGCTTCGAGTCATCGAGAGTCGACTGTATATAACGATAAGCGAATGAACATTTAAGCACAATTTTATATTTTGAGAATCATAACAGTGTTAAAAACTGTGCCATTTTGTTGATGACAGTAAAAACATTTAAAATGATAAGTATATTTATTTTTAAGAACATTGGTGAATATTTAAGGTTCTGCGTCAGATTTTATGGAGGGTTAAAATGAAAATAGGGTACAAACCAGGTGAAAAAAACACACCTTTCTAGTAGAAAAACAGCATGTTTAAGTAATTTATTTAAGGAACTGTTTGAAAAAAAGCTGCTATTACTAGTTGAAGCAAAATTAAAAATTTGAAGATAAATAGTAGAAATTGTAGAAGGGGGATATCTCCTCTGTTCTGGAGAAAGATATGGTACTAGCAGCCCTGGTAGGTGCTGCTATACTGCCCGATTCAGAAAAACTTTCAATGAAAGTCTACCTAAGGCTTAAATTTTGCATGCGTTTTATTCAAAACTTAAGAGGCCTACTTACATTATTTTGCTTCTTACTGCTTCAATTCATCTATATCTACATTGTAAAAAAATTGAAAATCTATTTTAAAAAAACTTTCAAAATCTCATTAATAAAAAAAGGGTTGTTTATTTTATTGGGTGAGTTTATTCACTGGCCGGTCTAATCTGCAAAAGAGTTTCAAGCTTTAAATCATTTCTTCGATAAGCGTGCCATATTTCATTACATTTCTGTCAAATCCGAATAGTAAAGTCGCAAAATGATTCACAGAAAATCTGGTGCTATAAAACACATTAAATGTAACAGTTCTTGAGCACCAGATTCACGTCATTTGAAGATTAACTTCAAGCTTCTTAAGAATACATAAGGGTATGATTACATTATTCTAGCCAGAGGGATGTTTCCGCATGACTGCTTCTATCTGTGTGGAATTGCTACTTTTATTCTCCTCTTGTTAGAATGTATTCAACTTCTATAGCATCTATTACAGCGATAGCCAATTCTTTTTAACACTCTTCCTATATTTTGGAAATGGGTTACCTTCTTACTTCCTGATTGAAGAATGGGCTTTTAATCTTTGTTCGTTTTAAGGATGTTTCAAACGAACGAGTACTTATAGAAAACTGTAATCTTGTTTTTAAGCCGAGTTCGTTGCTTGCGCTTACATAAGGCGCAATTTGTTTACGAGGAAGATGGTAGAGATATATTGAGACATACAGCACTTTTTTCATTAGCTGAGTTGAGAGGTATTTTGGAATTAATTTTAGATGCACTATTGGTGCTGCAATTAGATCACTGTCAATTGCATTACTGTCGTTGCACAATTTTTTTCATCGTACTTGCTTTAGTGTAACCTGAGCTGCACATGAACTCTTAAGCAGAATTTAGTTTCTAAAGATTTACAATATTATAAAAATTTGGCACAGGATATTGACATTGGTATCCCAGATATTCCCGTGCCTTTTATTTTTTATGATTTATCAATTTTAACTTCCTGCCAAGTCGCGGCGATTGGGTGTTAAAAAAATTAATTTGATATATTTCAGTAATAACATTTCTATTGTGATATATAAAAAAACTGCGAGAAAAATTCGAGACCTGTTTCCTGCTTTTTTTTTTGACGGGGGGGGGGGGGGGAGAGAGAGTAAGATAAAAAATTATTTTTTGTTCTCTACTTATTATTGCTCTTTTGTTTTCATTACTTTCTGGTTTACTATAGACTTCTGGTTCAGAATTGCATTCCTTTATAGATTATTTTTATTTCCTTTTTAGAATTTTATGGAAGGAAGTTACTGTTTTCAGTTCATGTGAGAAAAGAAAAAAAAAATGTTCATCATGCTTAAAAAAGTAAAAATGTTTTGGGTGTTCGTTCACTAATTGGATTGCTATACGTTATTTTCTGCTTCTTTTATAATGTCTAATTTCCTATATTAAAAAGTAAATTTTTTTTTAATTTTAAATTGGATGATAATATGTATTTCTAACAAAAATACCATGCGTTGCCTGGGCCAATAATAATTGTGAGAAACAGTTGTTACTTTCATTCATTTTCTGTTTTGACTGAAAGAACTCAAATCGCACAACTTTGATGTGATTAAAATTGAGCTTCTTCCTTACCCATAAAAGTAAAATAGCAAAAATATAAAGAATAAAATAGTATTCATTGAAAACGAAAGCACGACATTTAAACAAACAAAAATTAGAAGAATTTCCAAAATATGCGATTAAACTTCAATTGTTTAAAAATATTTATCAGTTAATCGATTTTTTTCCCTTTATTTATTATTATTATTATTATTATTATTATTATTATTTTTTTTTTTTGAACATTAGTCCTTATTTTTATACAACCTTCTTTATATGTAGGCTTGTCATACGTCCCAGTTTTCAGATAAAATCCCGGTATCCCAGCCGGTTTACTTCACGTCCCCGTTAAATATAAATTTGATTACAGATACCAAAAAAATCTAAAAATAATCAACTATGAAGAATTATTCAAAAAAATAACTTTATCCTTTCTTTACTTCAAAGCCAGACTAAGTCCAAAAATTGCGATTTTCTGTTTATTACTCCATTGTATGTAGAGTGTTGCCCGCATCGAGCTCTGCAAAACGTAATTATATATATATATATATATATATATATATATATATATATATATATATATATATATATATATATATATATATATATAATTTAAACGTTGACATCTTGAATTCAAATTATGTTTTTCGCAATCATGAGTGTGTGTGTGTAGGTACTTGTAAGCATGCTCATGTGTGTAGGAGATGGACGCAACCTGGAGACGGTTTTCGCTAGAGGAGCAGCATCGGGAGTGGACGGTGGTGCTGCAGAGGAAGGCGGGGAGAAAGTAAAATCATAGGAATTCAAAACAGGCAAATCAGAACAATAAGCAATGTGATTGCTTGAAAAATTATTTACCAATGTTAAAAGACCGCGCATCCTATCCTTTGCTTGCGCCAGACAAATGCTTTTCCTACCTCCTGTAAAGTAGCGGTTATGTGACTTACGTCAGTCTGGATCTGAGGTACCTATTTGTAACATTGACTTCTAAAATTAATATCGGATTAGCTTGTGAGGATTTTTACAGCGAGATTGAAACCAAAAAAGATTTTCTAAAAAGGTCCTAGCCAATGCAAAGAACATGTAAATAATGTTCAAATTTTTATTCCTCATTCACAGTTTTTCTTCTTACTGAAGTAACTTAAAAATACTAACGTGTAGAAAACAAAAAGTTTGAATGTACCTTCTTGCGTCATGTTTTATTTATTACCCCTGGTTTCGGCTCATAATTAGTAACTATTTATTCACAGCATTGAGAATGAACTAGCCTCTAAAACTATCTAAAAACCAACTATAGGTTGTACCCTTTTAAATACTCGCTACGCGGGCGGGGGGAGTGTTCTAGTGTCCCGGTGGAACATTTCAGAAATTTGGCAAGCCTATCATTATGGCTATTAAAGAACAAACGGTTTTAAAAAATGTAACCGAAATTTTAATTATTGCGGATTCGGGTGCGATTTAAAATGTTACCAAATTTAATTTGCGGTAATCGTTTTGGCATACCTTGGATAATACTCTCCCTTACTTCGTAGAACTGTCTTACAAATTTTCATTAAATATATATTTCCGCCAAATACTGAGATCCTTTTGGTGGTTGATGCTATACATTTTCATCCGAAATATTTCCAAAATAAGTAGTAAAATTTGGCGATTGTTTGAAATTGTAAAAAAATACAAACTAATGGAAGTTTTTGTGTTGTTTATGGATTTGCCTCGTTCAGTTGGCGGATATTTTTATGTTTCAACAAAAGTTTTAAAATTTCTTAAAATGGCGATATTTTGGTTACATGGTGAAAACCGAGAAATAGTATTACGTAGTTTTTACGGCACTTGAAAAAATGCCAAGTGCATCAGCTATTGAAATACATGGTCTCCACAAAGTCCTTGACATATTTAAAAAAATCATGGAAAAGCAATAAATTGTCGTATGAATATGCAGTTTGGCCCGTAATACTTTACAAGTTCAAGAGGTTTTTTTATGACATCATAAAAAAATTGTAATAATAAAACATCTAGTGATATACTCTCCGGGTAAGGCAACGAAATGTGTTTCGTACTTTGTATTTTACACAAAAAGAAGGTTGACATTGCTGTGCATAGTTAAGCATTCAATAATTCTGAAGTTACTGTTTGTAAGCTATTTTTGAGGTTCTTGAAAGTGCTCTTCATGCATCGCTATTATAGCAGTGTATGAAGATCAAAAATAAAGAAATATGAAAAGTATCTAAAAGGCAGTAGTATGTATTATTATATATTTATAACTAAATATTTATTATTACATTTTTTATGATGTCTTAAAAAAAAAACTCTTGAACTTGTAAAGTATTATGGGGCAAACTGCAAATTCATAAGACAAATTATTGCATTTCTATGTTTTTTTTAAATGTGCCAAGGACTTTTCGGACACCCTGTATTACCGCAAAAAATGGGCGGGATTCCTGTTGGTTAATTAGATAATGAGTAAGTTTCCAATCAGCGCAATAAATGGAAAAAAAATGTATTAAAGTTTCATTCAAATGGAAAATAATCAGCCAAAGCCATTTATTATTTATCAATGTTGTACGAAAATGTTTCTTTTAAGATTTAACTTGAGAAAAGCCTTGAACAGTCAGACGAAAAGCAAAAATATTACAACACAACAATTCTAGCTATCTACATGGAGTTGAGAAGATGCACTAAATACTGTATTAAATTGTGGAAAGCATTCGAACATGGAACTAAAAAACTCATAACTAATTTTTTATTCTACTTAGAAATCTCAAACAGGTGCCATATTCAGCAGAAAAATTAGTGTTTTCGATGGACATATAATGTTAATTAATATGTGAAAGTATTTTTTCATGACCATATTATAGAATTTATACAAAAATTGTGTTTTATTGCCCCCTATGGGGTTTCTTGCCCCCCTCCCCATAACAGGACGAAAACTACCCTATGTGTTATTCTGATACATAAGTTATACTATTGTAAAATTTCATAAAATCCATTCAGTAATTTTTGCTTGAAAGAGTAACAAACATCCATGCATCCATACAGACAAACTTTCGCGTATATAATAGTAAGATTACTTTACTGTATATTAGTTTAAAAAAAATGAGCTATTAAAAACTGGCTATAGTCCGCAGTTTTTCACTTATGCCGATAATACAGCTTGTAAAATGTCTCCCAGACTTTTGTTTGGTTCAAAATTTGAGTATCATAACTAAACTTCGATTAAAAATTTCACATGCAAAATTTTAGCTGTAATTTTACATGCTTTTCTTTAGCTTCATTCGTTGTACGTAACTTCTTAATTTCACTTTTTACAAGGACAATCAGTGCTCTTTAATTATTAAAGTGAATTATGCTGAGATATTGCTTTCGTGCAAATTTTAGAAACGTTCTTTTTATTTACTGAACGATATATTTAAGTCAAAATGTTCTCAATGAAAAAAGACTACTATTTCCTCGTCTTTTTTTTTTTCAGTAGCTACTTTACTTTAATTCTAAGCCCAAAGCATAAATCATGATCTTTGACGCATTCAATAATCCTTCCCCTTAAAGAAAAAAGTATATCACGATCAGTTGAGATTACTGGCAATTTTCCTTCTATCTCAAGGCGCAGGAAAAGTTTATATTCCAGGTAAAACCAGATGAACTTGTTTCAAGTATATTAAGGTATCACAAAGCAATTGCTCCTGAAATAATTTGCCTGTTTGTTGCACTACAACCAAGCCTAGTATCACAAAAATTCATTTTCTTCTAACCTTGTAAATTAATTGATAATAATATTTGTAACGTGCAATAAAAATTGCCGACAAGGGAAATTTGAATGGTATTTTCTTTAAAAGAATTAAAGCGTCGAAGTTAGGTGTGCGTAATTAGCTGTCATAGAAGAAACATTTTACGTGCAAGGTCAGATGAGAATTGGAATACTAGGATTTATTCAAAATATTGCTATTTTTCATGGTCATCAAGTTCTAGTTTCTTTTCTGAAGAATTGTTTACTGTTTAAAACTAGCACTTCAATTAAAAACGGCAAAATGTGACCTCCGCATTGATCTTGGGATATTTTGGTTTTTTCATTATTAAACTTCGTACTAATTATTTGCGGAAGTAAATTACTTTTCTTTAAATGTACCCATGCAGTTTCGATTTTTATTTCGATCTCTGACTAGCGTGAATGTCAAGTCTATGTTGACTATATTTAAAGGATATGGTATTTTAATTTTTATTAATAACATTTTTTTTTCTATTTCTTGAAACGAAAACTTGAGTATATATTCAGAATCTTCAAAAATTTTTGCTATTTTAGGTGGCATTTTTTTTTTTTTTCGTGTTGTCATTAATGTTCAAAAAAATTCCTTCGAGTGGTTAAATTATAAAATCTCTATCACAAGCTTCTTTCAACGTAATTTGTTTGAAGAAATTCATTCTTTAAATTCAGTCCTATAACTGCCTTAAATTTTCCCACAGGCGCTAATGTTAAGTTTTTTTGAGCTGTTCAAAATTGAACGAAAGATTGTTCATATCAGAAAGAGAAATACGAAACGGAGGTGTACTTGCCTAGATCTGTCGAAGAAAAGAAAAGAAAAAGAAAATTTTATTCGAAGTGGACTGTTTACTAAAACATTGTTAGGGCTTGGAGGGAAAGGGACGGGTGCAGACAGACAGACCGAAAAAGACACACATTTTCCCTGTCTCAAAATCCTTTTTTCTGGAGTTTAGTTTTTCGATATTCATTCAAGAGTTTTATTCATTTTTGACGTTTACTTGTTTTTAGCGATATTTTGAAAATGTATTAAGCTTTCTTTCATGCTGTTTACTTCTTTCTCTAGCTTTTACGGGAATGTAGGTCAAAAAGGAAAAGAAAATATTGTAATTGTGTAAACATTTAATCAACAAAACTTCCTTGCTTCACATTCTACTGTATTTTCATTGAAATTTTCTATCCGCTCTCAAGATTTGAGTAAATTTCTCGGCTTAAACTTAAACTGAAAAACCAAGCGTTAAATTATGTAGGAAATTACACAAGTGAATTAAAGTTAGATGTACTCTGATTTCCAATCACATCAGGTATATGAGGAAGAAAATTACCAGTAAAAATGTCTGCAAAGCGATTTCTAATTCTACGGATGTGTAAATGAAACTGGTACAAATACAACTAGATTAGTTCATCTTTTGCTCGATTTAACATGTAAGAAAAGCTAGAAAAAAAAATGCGGCGACCTCATTCAATTGATTATCTGACTTTCTTTATTCACACTATTACCATGGCAAATAATGTCAATGTTTACTAGCTGAAAAACAGCACGTTAAAGTCAAATTTGTCAGCTGTGATTATTTTTCACAAAAAAATCTTTTTAGGGCTACACAATGCATTCTGCAAATAAATTTCTGTAAAAAAAGCAATAAAAGCATTTGCAAGCAATGCATTGCTTTTAGCTTATAAATTTGAGCATGTTTTTTCAAAAGTCAGTTTGACTCGTATTTATTTTAATATTTTTAAGTTTTTAAAAACTAAACAATAAAATTTAATCTTTCTTTTAAATACATGGTGCGATTTATATTTTTTGCATCATTGCAGCGAAACACTAATATTGTATTAGGAAACTGACTATTTGCTCAAATAAAAAACATGCTTTTAATAAATTCAGAAAAATCAAAGAAAATTATGTAAATTTTAATTTGAATTAAAAAATAAATCCTATACAAATTTCTGGTCAAAATGCATACTAACTTTTATTGCTCACATGCATAGCATGATCTACATAAATATTTAATACTATTTCTTAAACAGAAGAAACCCTCAGAGATTAATAAAAACTTGTACTGTTAAAATCATAACTCTAAGAGAAACAGCAATGAGAGGATTTTAATAGTGAGAAACAAAAATAATTATAAGGTTCTAATTTCGTGACATCTTATTCCCCAAGTTATAAGATGCAAACCACACCATTTCGACTGAATGTGATTGAGTAAATTTCTCTTCTTCAAAATATGTTTTTGTCCTATAACCATACTCACCACCCATTCTCGGGTCTTTGTCACCCATTTAGGCGGACAAAGCTCAGAATATTTTAAGTATCTCTAAAACGAATTGAATTTCACATTTAAAATTTAGAACCAAGATTCATAACCACATGAGCAACAAAAAAAAAGTTTACTATGCTTCATTTTTGTTGAGTACTGTGTCTTAAAGTTCAATTCTTTTTTTTTTTTTCTTTTTCTTTCTTTTTTGGAAACTTAATTTAGCTTTTAGAAGTTTTGATACGGTTGCGATCATTCAAAAAGCGTAATCCATTTAGATTTAGGCTTGAAACATTTTGTTCGATATCCTTTAAAAAAACAGAAATATTATTATTACTTCTTTTTTTCATTTAATTTTTGTCTCGTTGTATATTTTAGAATAAGTGGATTTTTATTAGGACAGTTAATGCATGTATTCGTCATTCATTTGAAAATAATTGTAAACAGGAAATAAACCGCCTCCCTCTTCAAAAAAATATTATAGCTACCATCAAACTTTAACTGCTGCTTATATTACACACGCAAACACAAAATTTAGCTATACCATTCATTTTATTGATTTTACAAATACAATAAATGATTCTATTGACATTTTTTTCTATTATTTTCTATTGTCTGACGCTGCTGACCACCCTTGACTTGCAAATATATGCGGAAATCAATAAGCGGAAAATTAACCATACACACTAAAAACACTTGAAAATGCTCTATTTTCCTTTTTTGTTGTTTTAGTGCGATTGTGTGTCAACGTATATATTTCCAGAACAAAATTTTTGTTACATAAACAGGAAGGAAGAACTTTAATTTGATTTCGGAAACAAGTTTTAAAGGAATCTAAAGAAAAAAAATCGCGAATTAAGTATATCTATTCGCTGCACAGTTTTTGCAAAGAGCGAAGAGAAAAAAAGAAAGTTGATAATCCAATGTATTTCCAAGAAAACTGGTCCAACTTATTTTAATTAAATAAAAGTCGGTGATTGATTATCCTTTTGTTTGTGTAATTCATTTATTTTCATTAAGATTTACGTTTTTTCGTTTCACTGTTTACAAGCATTTATTCTCTTCCTGAAAGCGTGAAATTGATGCCTGATTCTTCTGATTAAAGGAAAGTTGTATAAATAATTAGGAGACAGAAAATGCATCGTGAGTTTTGTCGGACTTATTCAAGTGATGCTCTCATTGTATAATTTTAAAAATGAAAATGTACGTTTCTAATTATTTCATCATGTTATTTCAATGCAGCAGTTGCAAAAAAAGGATTCCTCGAAAGTTGGCCATTTAAACATTTTTTTAAGAAAAACTATTTACTTACAACAAGACTTATACTGCATTCACGGAAAAGATAGATCAGATGTAAATAAAAAGAAAAACCCTATTGTCGGTGTGCATCATGTGGTTGAAATAAACAGTTACAAATTGATTCAAAGAAGACCAAGATTATTGGTCTAGTATTCGAGCCAACTTTCTCATAAAAGTAGAAGAGATATTCATAAAAGAGGGCCTAATGTATCTTTATAGTATAGCTTAAAACTAAAACAAAAAAACCTCAAAAACAAAGAAACTAATAAAATAAATATCGAGTAACTAAGAATTGGAAAGGGAGACGGTCTTATAACATTTGAGTGAACTGTTCTATTCGAACAAACTTATGTCCGAAGCATCCCGCAAAAATTCCTCATTCTCATGCATTACTTCCTGATTTGAATTATTTTTCGTTTCATTTGAACAATTCTAAAAACAGTAACATTAGCACCTACAGGGAAAATTAAGGTCAAAGTAGATCACAAACTTACAGGCAGTTATACATCAAACAAAATTTTGCGGAAAAAGCTCTTGATGAAGAACAGGTATAATATAAAGGGTATTTTTAAAATGGTCCTTTTTGACCAATTCAAAATAAATAAATAAATAAAGTAAAATAAAATTAGCGACAGTGAGATTTTTTTTTTTTTTTTTGGCTCCAAAAAAATTGTGCAGATTCTGAATATGTTCTCAAATTTTGTTTTCAAGTGATAAAAAAGAAGTTATTAATAAAAATTTTAAAAAAACTCATGGACTTAACATTCAGGCAAGTCAGAGATAAATATATTTGAATCAAAATGAAATGAATTCAAAACGCTAAAGCTTTACCAAAGCTGCGGAGTCGGTGGGAAAATGGATCTTACTCCTGATTCAACCGACTCCGCTGCCCAAGTTTTAATCTGAAATAATGGTTTAATGGGTCCTCCGCCCCCTGCTCGCTGCCGCTCACCAACCCCTGAAGATTACTTCGCAATCTTATTTGTTTCGCCTGTTTAGAAGAATCAGTTACAATATGCATACTTGTGAGTAAGAAAGAAGAAGCAAACGAATCTAAAAGAGTAACTATTGCAACGACAAATAAAACATCAATAATTTGAATGGAGATGAGATTTTTCGAACTTGATTAAAACGGCTTGTAACTTTTTTTTTTCCTTTGGAGATAGAAGCTTCGTTTTTCGACTACAGGTCGAGATAGATCTGGAGTAAAAAATGTCGCTTTTTCCAATGGTGTTAAAAAGAAAACTGTGGGGAAATTCCTTCACTTTTTACTGATAGATTTAATAAAGGTGGTAGTGCCTGAATTTCAGCTAAGCCTAATAAAAATCACCAAATAACTCCCCTCCCACGAAATTTGAGCTTAAAATATTAATTACAATAAAACTCATTCGAAATTTAAAAAACAAGTGCAAACCACCGGGGCTCGAAGTAATTTTGTACAACATTTCAAGACTGTATGTGTTATGGGGTCTCTTAGACGCAGGCCCGCCACAGATTTTCTTTCACAATTTCTTTTGACCTTACTTTTTTTTTATTATAAACAGATAGTTTTAATTTTTCATTTTATTTTTTGGCAACGGGAAGTAAAAGTAAATTCGGAAAGCTTTATTGCTTAACTGAAAGAAAATGCTGTGAAAGCAGTTTTATTTTTACGAAAATTATTTATTGAAGAGTACAGTTTATTATTTATTAGTAAAAGTATATTAAATTATTACTTTTTTCACATTTTTGCAACGGTGAAAAATTAAATTCGACGTACTTTTCTTTTTACCCAAAAGAAAGAGCAACAAAAGATTTTTTTTAAGAGTTTTCATTTTGATGAGTTTTTTATTATTATTTTTTCTTTTTAAAAGCGATCCAAGAATTTTTTATGGAAAAAAATACATTAGCTGCTGCGCAGAAATTTTACAACATTAAATGTTAAAAAAAGTAAGTTTGACATAATTTTCAGTCTCAGTTAATTAAGAGAATATTGACCAGTTGCTATAAAGTCGATGTCGGTACATGGGAAAATAGACTACTGAACTTGTTTTCTATTAAGGAATGAATTTCCAAATGTGGCAATACTTCTAACAACCCATTTGTTTTCATTCGGTCGATGTTTTCCACGAATAGCATACAGGTGTAACTTGAAAGCAATTGCATATTATCATAAATTTTGTGTCCAAGAAAGGTTTTTTATTTATTTCAGTTTCATAAAGATTTTAGGTTTTTTTACTTCCAAAGTTATTACAAGGGTCCTGAATTTTGGATAGAATGAAAGCAAAAGCTTACAATGCTGCTTTGCTAGTATAAGGCAGCACTTTCTTTCAAAATTATTAATTATTGGCGTTACAAATTTTAATTGACGGCTAAGTATCAAGGCAAAAGCAAATAGGTTCAAGGTCTAATATCTTTCTCATTTATGATTCAAATGGCTCCAATTGTTATACATTCATTAAGTGACTCATATAAGAGAAGAAAAAAATCATTACATGTGAAAATTTAGGTTGAAACCATGTTTTTCAACAGTTTAACTAAACTGGATAATGTGCCGAATCAGGAATAAGGCTGAATCTGAAAAAAAAAAAAAAAAAGCTGAAAAGTACTATCAAACTAAAAAGAGCTTGAGAAATTTTTTATTGTCAATATAAAGACATCATTATTAGAAAAGTTACAGTATTGACTATGCTTTACTTTTGCAATTATTTACAAGTTAGTTCTGTCGATTATGATACTAAAAGAAATTATGTAAATTATATATGGCTTACAAAAATGTGGATGTATATTTCATAACTACAGGAAATCCCTTTAACAGGCTCTGAATTTGAAATTCTAAAATAATAAAAATAATAAATACTCGTAATGCTTCTCAAAACCTTAGCCTTTAAAAAGTCTATAATTGATCAAAAATAATATTTTTAAGTTTATGATAAGTCCCTTTTTATGTACTTCAGTTTATTTCATTTCAACTACGTGATACCAACAAATCAAAAACACGTTTATCGATAAAATATTTCAAGGAAATTTTTCAAAAGCTATGCTGAGTGTCCTCATAACTTGAAACACTAAGAAGCATTCGCTAGCCACTTGTTACAAAGTAGCAAAGAGGCCAGTTATGTAAACGAAATCATTCACAGCATTTCGCAAATATGTTCATTTACAATACCCTACCGTTTCCGGAACGAAAATGAATGATTCTTTCCTCCTCCACACATTCGAACCCTTTCCATAACAAAGAGCAGCCTTGGCCTGTATCAACACCTTGATGTTGACATTATTATCTGAAACCATTATGGGTTGATGGAAAACTTATCATCTTGGCTTGGTTCCTTTAACAACCTTTCCCCAAAAAATCTTTTGCTTTACAAGGTTCAATGAGCCACGAATGGTAAAAATGTTTGCGTGCTACGTCCACCCTTGTAAGCTGATAGACACGCTTCTACGTTTTTCGAGAGCCTTAAATGTGTTATCTGAGAGATCATCGCTGGAGAAAAAGTAACGATCCATAATGTGGTCACTTGGAGCAGTTACTGGAACACAGACAGTGCCTGGTGAAATACAATTTGTAGTGCTAATTGGTTTGTGGAAGTTGCAAAATCCGTTCGTTGTTTTGAAAACGATTTCTACCTTCAGATTTGATATTGTTTCTTATCGTTATTCAGTGTATGCTCGCCTCGTTTCGGGTAAAAAACTATTTCGAGCACAAAAACTTGAAAGGTAAAGGAATTCCCTGAAAGCTGCAATTGTCTGTCTTATACATTAGGATAATTTTGAGGAGTCTTTCATTCCAGCTAGCATTTCCTATTGATAAATGAAAACCTTTTTCAACGTCTACCTCTTTCATAGAACGCTCAGAGTTTCTTTGTATTGCAGCTTGATTGCAACATTTTGAAAATGGATTATTTACATTGTCAACAAAAAATCATTTCGAAGAATAATATTTGGCGTAAAGAAGTAAATTCAAAAATTGCCACCGAATTTCTTAAGATAAATTTTAACAACAAGCTCAAACAAAACGTTGAGATTTAATTTTAATGATCTGAGTGGTTCTTCTTTGTGTTATCTCAAATCTGCGAAAATAATAGGCTTCATGGTTGGTGAAAGTAGAATTGCAATGTAGATATGGGTTCCATGGAAGACATATTAAATACTGCTGTTCTAGTAAATATGAATGTTTTGAACAACAAGAATACTATATTTTCAAAAACTATGCATTAAGCAAAAATTGTACTGTTATTAGCATTCCAAAGGCAACTTTACTGTAATTTAGGTTAGAAAATTGGAGCTATGTTTTTTCCAAGTGAAAAAAATGCAATATCATAATCTTAAAGTGCACGCCACGGCCGGAAACTAATTTTATTTCATCCAGGCATTGTTGGTGAAAATAGTAAAAGAGCAGTTTGAAATGAAAATTGGAGAAGACAATTTTAAAACTAAATTTTTTTTCTTCGTGTTATAGTTTATGCCTTCAGTTTGTTTAAGGAATGTAGTTAGCCGAAAGAACGAACTGTCTTAGTAATTAAGCCTTGTAATTATAAATTAGAAATAAGTTTCATTTTAGTTCTATATAATATTTTTAAATGCTAATTTCGCATAATAATTGGGATAATTTATACAAAATGACAGAAACAGACCTCAAATGATCTGCAATTTTTTTTTCCAATTATACTAGTTGTACTTGAAATAAAGATAACAAAATAATAAATAAGAAAATTCATAGTAATTAAACACTTCAGGGCAAAAAAAAAATCGATTACTGAATAGCCATTTTTCTTTTTAAAGCGCGCCTCGAAAGTATTTTGGGGCTCTCCGCACATGGTGTCATGCTTTGAGGGGGGAGGGGGGGGGGGCTTGCGAAATTGTGGCAGTTTGTGACAAGGGTGAGGGATTGGGTAACAAGACTTTTTTTTTATTTCCAATGCAGCAGGCAGTACAAACATCATCCTTACACCATACAGAGACAAAAACAAGGGGGACATTTTTAAGCAAACAATGAACACAAAACAAAGCAGGCAAACACAAGAACAAAATAAAAATCAAGAGTTCAAATTGTTCAACTAATCCCTGGCCTCCCAGTAATGGGGAAAAATACAGGGCGGTCATTCCAAGCTCGTCAGCTTGCGAGATCGAGATTTTCGCTCACGTGATCGGTTGTGACGTAGAAATGTTGCAAAGTAGTATTCTAATCTGTTCGAACGAAGCCGCAAGCTAAGTTCGAGTAGATTAGAATACTACTTTGCGACATTTCTATGTCACAACCAATCACGTGAGCGAAAATCTCGATCTAAGGCGGAACACACGGGGAGGTAATCGGCATCCATCGGTGCACCACTGCGGCACAGGGGGGGGGGGGCAGGACTACCCATAATCGGAAGTTTGGTAAGATGGGCACATAAGCAATCGTGCCTGGTCGCGAGACGAAATGAAGCAACAGCATTGCTTCTTGGACAATCGGGGATGTTCAAAAGGTTGTCTCTCCACGATTTTACTCTTATGCGAACTTTTAATGATGACTCATGAGTCGTCTTAAGTGCTTGCTTTATCATACACAAAGAAGACTTAGCTAGCAATGTTATATGGGGTTTGATAGACAGAACAGCCCTTTTTGACCAGCACATCCACTTTAACAAGACTTGGGACACTACATATTTCTCAAAAATAATTTGTTTGGAAAAAATAGCATGGCATGAGACAGGGGGGAGGACAATAAGCGTGACATCACGCATTTTTAAAATAGAATATGTTTAGTAAGAACAGTGTGACATGTGACAAGGGGTAAGATGAAGGGTGACACTTTGTGTGAAATGGGGGGGGGGGGCGTTAACGAGAATTGTGACATCACGGATTCAAAAAGTGTTTATGAAAAACAGCGCGACATGTAACAAGGAAAACAAGGTTAAGGTGACGCGTGACACTTAATGAGAAAGGGAGAGTGGCGGACAAAAATGTATAAGAATGTGTGACATCATCTATGGACAGTTCTTTATAAGAATTGTCTTCGGAACATTTCGAACTACTTCTAGACATTTAGAACGCTTCAATCTGGCATGGAACATGTTCGTGATAAAACAACCGCATGTATGTCATTAATATCGATTGTCAAATTTATTCAACTGAATCTTTACAAATACTATGAATAAATATTCATTATATTTTTCACCTTACGTAACCGTATATAATCATTGCGATAAAATTGTACTTACCCGCCGGGGATGGATGGACATCTATGGTATGTGGAAATTTCCATGAAACTACTTTCCTTGTCATGCAAACATGAAACGCATTCGGACTAAATGTTTTATGCTCTTATTTACACGGGCACTTTTTAATTTCCATCAAAACACTGTTCCTGTTCTCCCCACTTTTTAGCAATTTTTACTTCAAGAGTGACAGCACCGAAATAAAATTGCAGACAGATTTCTGAACGAATTTCCTTCATTTTCTGTAACTGTAACCTTAATTCTACATGGCTGACTGCGTGTGCAGACAAATGACTTAGTTCGGCAAAAGTGGCAATTTTCTTTTGAAATGTCCGCAGTTTCGAGTAATGCACGGACAATCACTCACAGACTACCCGTTGAATGGTGGTAGCGATAGTGTGTGACTAATTGCCAAACAAATGCTTTGGCTCCTGGAAAAGTCGTTCTTTTTTATTCTGCATCAAAATAAATACTGGATTGAAATAGACAAAAAAAAAAAAATCTTGTAATCTATGTATATTTTCAGTAAATGTGTAGTGGATTAAATAAAATTTTAACTTGGGTCAGCTTCAATCGTAGCACGGTTAAATTAAATTTTATCTTGGGTCAGTTTCAATCGTAACACGTGTATTTACAGCCTGTTCCATTAAGGCATAGCACGGTTAGTTAAAGCCAGACAAAGTCACTGAATAAAATGTACAAAGGAAAATAAATACCTAATGATGTCTGTACAAATCATGCAACTATGTAAATTTCGTTTAAAGAGCAAAAATTTCTTCTTTTCAAAAAGTGTAACGCATTTTGGCATTATATGTGAATATAATTATTATCCCGAATATGTCTGTATTCATACAACATGTGCCAAATTACATTTTCAACGAAAAATTCCAAAAATCGAACATTTCCTCTTTTTTCTTTTTTAATGAAGGGTACCTATTTCCCTCAATCTTAAATTCATCGGTATTTTAATTTTTTTTTTGTTTATTTTCCAAGACATTCGTTTCTTTTCCTGGAATTCATATAATACTTTTTAAAATTAAGGGTACCAATTTTTCCTCATTGTTAAATTAAACAATACTTAAATTCTATTTCGTATATTTTCCAAGTCATTCATTTATGTTCTTGAATTTCACAGAATAATTTTTAAAATTAAGAGTACCAATGTTCCTTAATGCTAAATTGAACAGTATTTTTAATTATATTTAGTTTATTTTCCAAGCCATTCGATTATTTTCCTGAATTTTACGCAATGCATTTTATAAACCCGCTTTGAAAAAATCTCAGATTTATTCAAAAACAAAACATTAATCAGAACCGACCCCCACTAATATTTTTTAAAGAAACAACCTAAAGTCAAGAATTCATTTGGTAATCTGGCCTGAAACAAGCGAGTAGTTAGTTTGATATGAATGATATAGTTTCTCATCAAGTCTTGATACTTTTCCTTTATTCGAAAAAGGCCAGGGCTAAATCTTTTTTTTCTTTTTTTCTTTTGAACGGAATTAACCATAGTTGTTCTGCAAGACCTCAGGAAAATTTAAAATTTGAGTTATAAGTGCAGAATGATCTAAATTCAACAGATTAAAGGAGTATTATAAATGTTTGTTAAAATCTTAACATAATGACAATTTGAAATCACATACCAAGGTTGGAAAGACTTCCTTCATGCGATAAAAGGCATTCTACTGGAGTTCGAAAGCACAAAAATTTTCACTTTAGATACTGAATGCATACAAAAAGGTTCATGCACTCGTAGTCTTTCTGTTCAAGTGAAATACTTTGAAAAAAAAACTAATTTAATAAAACACGCACTCTTCATTGGTGACTGCTGCGTACGGTCGCAAGCTTAAGAATTTTTCTGCCTTGTACAAAATTAAAATTGATCATGGGGGGGGGGGACACATAAATGCAGCCGTCTTGCAACTTTTGTGCACGAATACTTTGGCAACTTTTGTCCTTTAACAAATAAATCCCGTAGAGTCACAAAAATCAAAGGTTCGAGATTTTGGCTAATTCGAGGTGATTCATCGATATTTTAAAATTGGTATCTTTAATAGCTAAAAATAAATTTTTTTTTTCTAAAAATCAACATCTTTCGCTACATTTAGTTTTCCTTAATTATGTACAGTAAAGTAATAAAAAGGTTTTAAGAGGTCGATATCGACAACACTTGCCTAGTGGAATTGAATATTTATTGACTACTCCAGATCAATTAAGGTATGTTTCGGAGATAATAATTTGATAAGAAAAGTGACTAGAAATTAACATTATTTTACTGTAAAGAGCAAGTTTAGTAAACGGCCCTTTTGTAACATCTGATCGCAATCGAGAGGTGAAATGTACAACTTTTCCGCAGTTCAAGTGACCCGTACGAAACGGCTAACCATTTTTGTGCAATGTATGATACATACATACGCACGCACATGCATTAAGACGACACAACGAAACTCACCGAAATAGATTCAAGGATGATTAAAATGCCGTTTTTGTTTGCCTACAAATTTACTCATAAACACGTTAGGATATCGTGAACATTTTTTTTTTTGTTAAGTTTCCTTTAGGAAACCCTTTTAGGGTTAAAATGGAAACCCCTCAGGATTAAAATGGAAATTTATTTTAAAATTGGAGTGACCAGTGGTTGGAAGTAGCGCGCTACAAGTAGCGACGCTACTGTAGTAGCTACATTTTTAAGTAGTTTGTAGTGTAGCGCACTACTTTTTAAAAAAAGTAGTGTAGTGAGTAGTTAACTACAAAAAATAGTAGTTTGTAGCGATTTCTGGAAACTACTTTTAAATAAACTGAAAAAAAAAATCAAGATTCAAACGAATTTGACTGGCGCAAATTTTACACAAGTGCATCAGCGGATGCAATGAGAAATTAGATTCATTAAAATATGAGCTGACCTCAGGCATTTCATTTTGACGCCATACGTTCTGTTTGACGCCATTAGTTTTTTTGCCGTCGTAATTTTCATATTTCACCAATATTTATATTGCAAAAAGCACTTATTTTCGTGAAAATGAAGATATCGGTGATTTCGCAAGTTGAAAATTTGGTGAATTTTATAAGAACAGACCGAAGATTGAAGAACAAAAATATTTTAGCGAGGCTTAAATTTTAGACAGTATTCACCAAATAAAAATAAGCTACTGAAAATGTTATAGAAAAGGATGAAATTGAACTATTCTGGAGGACTTACAATAAATACGAGCATTACAGTGTGTGAGAGTATGATAACGGACATTTTTCTTAGTGTCTTCTGATGAGCTAATTTATCAATCTTTTTTTTTTCAATCCTCTCACGGTGTGTGTGTGTATTAGGGTGCCCCCTCCCCAAAAAACAAATCGAAAGTTGATTTTTCAAGTCGCACACTCTTATATTTTATCCTTTTGCGTCAAAAAAAAAAAAAAAAAAATTATATATATATATATATATATATATATATATATATATATATATATATATATATATATATATATATATATATATATATATATATATAATTTGAACAACGGCAGCAAGTGCCGATTATGTGTGAAAGTGTGAACCAGTACTTGTGTAATGCTAGGCCAAATTAAAATAAAATGTTTTTTTAGAAACTCAAAATTTCTGTTGATAAAGCGTTGCTCCTATACAACACATATGCACCACAAAAACATTTATTCAAATTAAAAATCATTTAGATATCCCACACGTGCCTAACATTTATAATTTTCTTTAAAAAAATTAAGTTTTTGATACATATTTTCAGCAATGTAAGATTTTACGAAATTATCAAGCTGAAAAATATAAACAGTAAAGTAGAAAAGTAGGTAATTAGCGTTAAATAGAAATTTTTGTTTTCCTGTAATTTTTAAGTCTCCCACATAGTACTCAAAGATCTGTTTTTTTTTCCAGGTTGAGTTTAATTTTTCCTTTAAAATATATTATTTTTTTATTATTCGTTTGTAATTGTTGATCTGTAAATGTGTTCGCCAGGAATTTTTGAACTTCTTGATGTTCTATTTAAATTTATATGTAATTTTTTAAAAGATGACTGAAAAAAAAAATGAATTTTTTAAATAAAATTATAAATTTTAGGTCAAGTGTGGCATATCTAAATGTTTTTTGAATAAATGTTCTTGTAGTACATGTGGGGTGTTGGGTACAGGGGCAACGTTTTATCAACAGAATTTTCGAGTTTCTAAAAAAAGTCCCCCCCCCTCCCCCGATTTGGCCTAGCATACAAGTACTGTTTTACACTTTCAGGTGCAAGTCGGCACGGGTTGTCGTTGTGCAAATTATATGAAATTTTTCTCACGATTGTTTTGACACAAGAGGAAAAATACAAGAGTGTATGATGCTTGAAAAATGGACTTTCATTTTTTGAGGGACAACCTACTGTGTATGCTTTTTTATTTACTTATTTTTTTGGAAAGTAGCGAAGTAGCGACTACATTTCAAAAGTAGTTTGTAGTTGCTACATTTTTAAAAAAGTAGTTGTAGTTGTAGTTAACTACATTTGTAACAAAGTAGTTGTAGTTGTAGTTCGCGACAAAAAAAATGTAGTTTTTCCAACCACTGGGAGTGACAAATTTTTCCTTCGGTGAATACTTTTCTTTGTCTTTATATCGCCGAAAAAAGGTAATGCTGCAACTGCTAAAAATTTTCTTAATAATCTGAGTTTTCAGTAATCCGATGTAATGTGAACTCCAATTACCACTGATTTTCGAGACTCTACTGCATATTATTTTGTGATAAACAATGTTGTTTTTGTCCTTTGAAATAAATTTTTCCAAAATATTTTATTTAGGGCTCAGATGGAAAGCTTTTTCGCCCTCTTTCGGTGAAAGAGATGTTTCAGAACCCTGAAATGCCGAGTGATTGAAAATCAGCATTGCGTCTTCTTATGAGACACTCCGCATGCTAAATACATTGCATGAATTCCCTTTCTTTTAGTTTCAGTAATATTAATTTTGAGAAAACAATATTTTTCTTGGTACGGTTCTAGAATTTCTTTTCGATCGCAAATGTTTCTACAATAAAATGTTGCCATTAATTTTTTTTATCTTTAGTCTAATTAAATACTTCATTTATGTGCTTGGAATGTTTTATTTACCCATTGAATATTTTAATTAAATGAAACTTATTTTTATTGCGGTATTTATGATTTTTTCTCGAATCTTAAGGATTTAACCTTAATCAGCAGATTGAGGTTATTCTATTTTCTTCTGTCAAAATTACTAAAACAAACAAACTGTCAACCTGCGGCTTACATGAAAGGAGAAGTTGAAAAGTAAAAGTTCCAACGATATCAGTAGAATAAAATCACTTGTAAGTCAGCTGGAAGCTTTTTCACGGAAGGATATCGCAGACAGACAGCCTTAATCCTGTTTCCAGGGATGTGTGCCGTAGGATTGCATCTCAAATGAGCTATGACAACGTTTTTCAGATCATTTATTTAATAATATTTTTTCGCCTGAATTACTCGCAATGGTTTCTGCTTACATGTTGTTTAACCCTTTGAAAATCTTAAGCTTTGCGGCAGAATATGGACTTATTTCAAACTTATAACTATAGAACGTTGCCGTAAGTACCTTGTATGTCAAGATTTTTCAGTTCTCTATTTGGGGATGGGGAATATGGGTTAACGCCTTACCCCGAAATACTTACTTGTTTATTGTAAATAAAAAATGAAAATTTAATGTAAATTGACTTCGAATCGATTTTTTTTAAGTCTCATTTCAAAACTATGGCTGACTAAGTAATCTAAAATGACCTTTGCCTTCCTAACAAAAATGGCATTTTTCAAACATGGCATTTGCCCTATAAAAAACTAGCTTCGTCTAAATAGTTTTTTAAAATTGGTAGGGTAAATTTTATGTAAATATATATGGACCCTTCGAGATTCAAACATTACAACAGTTTAAAAAAAAATTATTACTTTATTATCCAACAGAAATATATGAGTAATTAATGACATTGTTTGGATTTCGTCTTAAACTAAAAAAGTATTTTAGTAAAGTAGAAGCCAAACGTTATGACTGAATCATTTTTAATCGATGTATTTTATAAGCGATGTTTACAAAATAAAATGACTTTTTTTTAACAGCATTAAATACTTTTTGCTTAAATTAAAATTATGATGTCACAATAAAAGGGGAAATGTATAATTTATAATTTAATTGAATTCGGTAATTTATATAAAAAAAAATGTGAACTTAGGTGGCAAATGTGTCCCATCGTCTTAAAAGGGTTGAGCGTTAACCTCATAGGTGATGTATCTTAGTAATTAAAAACAAACAATGCTAGAAAGAGAATTTACAGCAGAAAGTTCAAGATAAAGGAACTAACATTTACTTAGGGGAGTATTCGATGAACGTGACTTCAAATGACTACGCAATCTTTGAACTTTTTTTCATTCAAAAATTGTTTAAAACGGTTTTTATGAACTGCACGGAAACTTTTTTTTTCCTAAATCTCCAGGGCATAAAAAAAATCTGTAAGAAAAATTACTTGAAAAAAAAAACTACGTTTGAAATTTTTCGAATTTAAAATTTCTATTGATTTTTAAATAAAGTAAGGCTATTTTTTTTACAACTTTATGTTTTAGACAGACTAATTTTTCCATAATCAATTTTACTCCACGTACATATATTTTTTTTTCTAAAAATGTGTTTTATATGCACTCTCAAAATAGGACTTTTGTAGAATGCATAAAGTACTCCAACTGAGCTGAAATTAAAAGTCTGAAAGATTAAGATGACATGTCAATTATAAATTCTACTTTTAAACGTATTGAGGGGACGTAATTACTCGTAAAGGAATGTCATTCACTTTCATTGCAAAAAATATAAATAAATTTTATAATATTATCCGGAAAAAAATTGTAACACAATTATGTTTACAATAAATGAATTATTTGATTAAAGGGAAATTTGAGGAAAATTTAAACACAACATCATTTCATACTTCATTGCATAGAGCAAAATAAAAATAAATGAATGAGTAAATAAAAATGAATTTTAACAAAAGAAAGAAAGAAAGGAAGCTAACATATTTGTATTTAACATTACTATTTTTTTTCAAATAAACAAAGATATGTGTACTTTCAAGTAAAACATCATTGATTAAAGCCAAATGAGCTGGCACACTTTATTTCTGCTTGTTAAATCACGTTCTGCATAACTAACATAATCTTAAATACTGAATAAATTTGTTTTTCAGAAATAAGTATTACATTTAAAAAATAAATAACTAATAGGCATAAATGTTTTAAAACGCAGATTTTTTTTTGTTTGTTTACTTTAAAGATGAATGTGACCAAAATTTAATTGGTAAAAATTAAATATCGAATGAGTATTCATAAAAGCTCGCAGGGAAAAAACTGGAATAAATTGAGGACACGAATGCTGATAGTAGTAAAACTTGAATATAAAGAAAGGAAAGTTAGTATTTCCTTTTCAGCGATTAAAATTCTTTATCAAAATGTTGAGGTGGAAATTTGAAAGAATCGCTCTTACTCACAGTACAACATAAAATAGTCAGTCAAACAGTACAGCAATATTTAATTAATTAATTATATATATATATATATATATATATATATATATATATATATATATATATATATATATACAGCAAAAAAATGAACAATCGCAAAAAATATGTTGAAAAGCGTTACAAAATAACTCAAAGAAAAATTTTTTTTCGAATGTTGCTAAAATGCAAAAATTTAAAGAAATGTTAAAAAAAAAGACAAATCAGACTAAATAGCAAAAAATATATTCACATCTAATTCAGCAAGCATATTTCTTAAAATTAGTTTTTATATTTTCAATTCCTGTGCCAAGATCTTCAAAGTAGTAAAAGAAATAAGTTTACGTGATATTTTATTATTATCAGGGTAAAGGATTATATTGTATAGTGTTCTGATGTAGCTTTGTTTATAGAACAACAGTAATAAAGATTAAGTCATAGAAAAATCTTTTCGCATATCGCGAAAATAAGGAGTTTTAGAGAAATGAAAAAAATATATATGCATTTACAAATTATTTAAATATTTAAAATAGCAAGAAAATACGTTCATATTTATATCATCAGCTAATATATTTTATCAGATAGTTGTTTTTACTTTCAAACCTTGAGGAAAGATTTCCTGAGTTATAAAGTAAATCAATTTGCGTTTTAATTTTGCTATTTGAATGGTAAAGAATTGTATTTAATAATCCTGTAGCGTTGTTCTATAACAATATTACAGTATACTGTTGCGTTGAGAACAGAACTCGTATCCACATATTTTTATCAAAATTAAGTCATTGTCACAACGTGCTTCTTTCTAACATATTTTACCTATCTGCAATGTTTCATGGTCTTTTACGGATGCGAAAAATTATTTAAGAATTTCTGAAGAAGTTGCATCTCTATCAAATACATAGAGGCACACAACTTTAAACGGCAATTTCTCATTTTGAACTCAGATGCAGATACGACTTTTGCGTTTATCACGGCATTATAACTGAAAGAAAAAAAATCGCATGTTGCTAGAATATACTATAATGTTAAAGTAATTTTTAAAAAATATTCACCAATTATTTAAACTGATTAAATAGCAAAACTATGCACATTCATTTCAAGAAATGCATTCCTTTGAAAATATGTTTTCTTTTTCCAATTCTAGAGACACAATTTTTTGACTGATGAAATAAATATTGATTTAAATATTTTTATATGTCCATGTTATGTTCCAGTATTTAAATGTTTCTGCAATATTTAATGCATAATAATTAAAGTACTCAAAAAAAGCTAAAATAAAAAAATTTAAAAACAATGCTTAAAATTACAAAATATATAAATGGTTTAATTAATACAAAATATTTCACAATTATTTCAGCATATATATATATATTAATAAAAATAGTTTTTGTTATTTCAATTTTTCGGGTAATTTTTTCTGGATTGCAACATAAATGGGTTTGCATTTTAATATTTCCGTAATTACTAATGCTTGAAAATTATAGCACTTGCATAGCACTGAAATACGAAATTTTAAAGAAATATTAAAATGTGTTTGATAATTATTAAAGTAGTTCAAATATCAAAAAATGTGTCAGTGTTTATCTGAGCAAATATATGTCATTAAAAAGGTTTTTTTTTGTACCGCCAACTCTTGAGGTAAGATTTCCTGAGTGGTAAAAGAATTAAATAGAAATACAGCAATAACAATGAACAAACGCGAAAAATCTGTTGGACAGCGTTACAGAATAACTCAAAGAATTTTTTTTCTGGAATTTAAAAAAAAAATGTAAAAAAAAGTTCAAAAAAGTTAAATAGTAAAATATATATATTCACGTCTAATTCAGCAAGAATATCTCATTCAAAATAGTTTTCGTATTTTCAACTCTAGGTCCAAGATTTACAAAGTGGTAAAAGAAAAAAAGTTTACGCTTTATTTTATTATTATATTTTATAGTAGTTTAATGTAACGTTGTTTATAGAACAACAGTACAGTATAAGTCACAGAAAAATATTTCCGAATTTCGCTAAAATAAGGAGTTTTAAAGATATGAAAAAAAAAATCTTACCATATTTGTATTTTAATCTTACCATAATTTATAAAATAGAAAAACTATAGTACTCACTTTTTCGTTTGAAGATGAGCGTACATCCTCGAAGAGTAATAAATAAACAAACAATGCGTATTAGTAAAAACAAACACAATCGATAGATGATCCGAAGATAAACCACCAAGGCCCGGGCATTGGCTCAGAGGGTTAAAACTTCGAAGTATTTACTTGGGTGTAAAAGGGGATTTTGAATCGCTCGAGGAGAAAACATGATCATTTTATTCGAGAACGGGTTCTGTGTTTCGGTCACGCTAGACAGCCTTTGTTTGTTCATGCTCTTGATTTCTTCTCTGTGGTGTGGGGCAGTGGAGTACACCTTCGGATTTCTTTTTTTCTCCTCTCGGCTGGGAGAAAGTGCAAGGGCTGAAATGTTGTCCCTCAAATATTTCATTCACTTTCTATTTTAAGCTAAGACTTGGAGATTTTTTTTTCTTTTTGCAAA
Source organism: Uloborus diversus (assembly GCF_026930045.1). NCBI lineage: Eukaryota > Metazoa > Arthropoda > Arachnida > Araneae > Uloboridae > Uloborus > Uloborus diversus. The sequence goes on along the minus strand of NC_072735.1, from coordinate 63,311,875 downwards.
AGTCTACATGGTAGTATTTGTCATTAAAAAAAAAGTGCTGAATTTTAAATTATTTAAGGAAGTGTTTCTTTTAATTTACTCTGCTTTTTTCTGTCATACTGGGTGACAGAGAAAAGGTGTATTTGTTTATTTATTTATTTATTTGCAGCATATTATTTATTGCATTATATTGCCCATCAGAATTATAACAATAACTTCAAAACATTTCCCTTTGAAGAAACTTTTCAAAAGTCCTCATTAGAATATCGGCGTCAGTTCCTCAAAATCTACATCACGACCAACCATTCTGAAACACTGTTAACAGCACATTTGAAATTCTTGTTTAGATTAAATTTTACAGGAAAAGTCTTCATTAATACCGTATTACCCCGCATTATCCGGTATACCGAAAAAAAACGAGGTTGACCAGCATGCCGGGAAATTTAAATTTTCCGACATGCCGGATAATTGATTTGCAACAAAAAAAACAAAAGTAAATTTCTCCATTCAGTTCCAGTCAGAAAGCAAACCACTGTAAAGAAAAAAATAAATAAATTCCGAAAGTAACCTTCTTTCAAAAAAAAAAGTCTATTGCATATAATTTGTTCTTGTTATTTGTTGTAGGTCATTATTAATGGCCATTATATGCCAATAAAGTAATCAATATAGAAGCAATCATCGTTACTGCGATTTGTTCATAAGTTTTTAAAATAAGTTATTTTAGGCTCCTTTTAAATAGGCAAGTTTAGTTTTTATTTATTGAATAGCTATACGGTAAATTCTTTAGTACTGATTTAGGGGCGGTAACTTACTGCTTAAATGTTTACATACTTTGTTCTAATTTATTTTTTTTTGAAATCATTCGTTATTAAACAATATTTTTCCTGTTTAATTAGCAAATGACATTGTTAGTAAATATTTTTACAAAATTGTTTATTAATGCTAATAAGATATGTATAGAACTTATATTCATTTTTAAACTGAACATATTAACTTTTTTGTCCTACTTTTTTGTACCTCCCTTGGCGAACAAGTTTAGGTGAAAATTAAATGTAAGTTTTTTCATTAAATTCTGCAGAAACTGTTACAGCACTCAAATGTGTATTTTTCATAATTTTTTAAACTGTAAATCTCCGATCGTGCTTTGTCAACTTTGCCGGTTGACCTTTTCTTGCCTTGTTTTTATTATACAATGGAATAAATTAACTAATTTAGAGACATTTCAAACCAATTTACATCCACTGTGAAGAAAAAATTCAAATTGCGAATGGTGTTTGAGTTTTTTTACGAATACCAGTCATTTTAAAGTAATAAGCACAGTATTAAGGAATAAATAAACAAAAATTTAAAGAAAAATGACTCTTAAGGGTCAGCACAATTAAAACCAATTAAAAAACGACATATGATAATTTTAATTATGAATTTATTCGAAAATATTTGAGTGTACGATGACTTTTGTGGCGTATTGTTTCTCTGTCTCGTCATTTTTTGACCCATTTCAAAAAGATCCGTCAATATTTTGAAAAGCTACAGGGTTTTACTTAGAATGACATAGGAATGATGTGAAAAAATATTGGACTTCATATTCGAATTCAGTTTCGCGTTATTTTGGTTTTACTAAAAAATCTTAAAGTGTACGAACACTTTTGAAAACCACTGTATTTTATTTTATTTATTTATTTATTTATTTTGTTGTTGTTTCCATGGTAACTTTTTGTTTCCCCTTATTTTATTTTAGAAAATGCAATAAATGAATAGGGGCACTAGTGACATTATAAAATGCGTGCATCAAAACATCATCGTTATTTTCCTTTCTCCCCTTTTAGATTCATTAACATGGAATCATCTTTGCTTTGCAGATTGCCAAATTACATACAATCCATGGTCAAATAAAACTTAATAAACAAAATTATTCCAATTATTTATTTCAACGTTGTAGGGTTAATAACAGTTTCTTTCCGCAACGACTATTTAGATGATTTAATAAAACAGTTATAAACATCAAAACCTTTTCTAAAATAGAATAGCCTGTTGAAATCAATCAATAAATGAGTCATGTTTTATCAGGCTCATCAAGGCAAAGCTTTGGCGAAATAACTCTAAACTTTTTTTCTACTTGATGTTATGGAATCAAATGCTTTGCAACGAATTAGAAAATTGTAATTTATGTTTCATTGTATACGAAACGAACATTTGAGTGTTTAACCCTCGTGGGTCCCTCCGATTTCGGTTACACTCAAGACCCTTGGGGTCATATACGACCCCAATGTTTCCTTTAAAAAATTTATTAAGATTATTGAATGTAACATGCAATTTTTAAGTTTACACACTTTTTAATGATAAAAATATATGCATAAAGAATGCAGTCAAAGTAAAATTTAAATTTTGACTTAAAAATAATAATTTCTGAGCAAAACTTACGATAGCTGTAGATTTATTTACATTTGTTACAGACCTGATACAAATGATTTTTGCAAGTGAATTTCAAACACTTATGACATTTATCACTATATTTTCTATCCAGTTCTGTTGGACAAATGTTGCAACGTCCTCTTTTTTTTGCATTAGTCTTGCATCTACTCATATTTGAATCTTCCGTAGGATCTATTTGTGATTTCTTAACAATTGCTGCGGCTGTTTCACTTCTTGGGAGAAATTTTCTATTATGTAGTGAAGGTTTTATTAGTTCATAACCTAATTCTTCCAGAAAATACCTTCTTCTATTCTATTTGTTTTCATGGTATGAAAGATTAATGACATGATTCCTGGATTGCATAATTTAGGTAAAATTTCAACCCAAGTGTCCCACAATTCTCGAATAGCAGCCATTTTATCACCTAGTCGCCTTTCTGCTCTAGTATCTTTGTTGTCAAAACGAAGGACTCTAGATATCACTTTGAACCTCTTTAGAGACATTGCAGCTCGAAAAATAGGTCGTCCAAACGCTTCACTCCACAAACTTGTCAGAGCTTCACCATGTGATTTGAAAACCCCAGCTAGGATTAGAAGTCCCAAATAGCAATGCAACTCATTATAATCAATTTTTTGCCACTTATCACCGAATATCTTAGCACCTTCAACATTCGTCATATCTATAATAATTTTTTCAATGGTAGGTGGAAAGTACAACAGAAAACAAGATTTTACATCTGTTGCTCTTGATGTTGCATATGATGTTGGTCCCGGTTTTAGTTTTATTATATTTGCCGACGAAGTTCGTCCATGTCCTGCGTATGGAGTATCACGCCACTCAATTTTTAATTTTTTGAAAGCATATATTTAGGCGAACCACTGTTCGATGTAAATAACTGGTTATTGCCATCACTTGAATCTGAGTCTGATGATGATTCACTATTCAATGATGTGTCCGATGGAAAAAAATCAGCACCACTTACTTCAGAAGTGACATCATCACTATCAGAATCTTCTAATAGAGCGAGCTGTTCTTTTTCACTTAGGGGGCGTTTTTTACACACAGTTATCCTCATAATAAATATGCATTAACAATAAAGAGCATAAAATTATGAAAACAAACGCTTATCAAAGTTATATCACAAGCAACAATAGAATGGTCTAACCCAAAGTGAAATGGCGCAAACAAAATAAGGCTGTACTTCAGAGTAAAAGTAGACAATGTGCTACTTCCCTAGTAGTGAAAATATGAAACAGAAAGGATATTTGATATTTAGTGTGTCCACTGACCAATTGTTGAAAACAAGGGGTTGGTAAGAACACAGGAGTTGGTAAGCAAACCAAATTTTTGGTGTGGGGTCGCCAGTGACCCCAAGGGTCTTGTGTGCAAAAAATGCAAAATCGGGAAAAATAAAATAAAATAAAAACAAAACTATAGCATTATTTTGTATAAAACACTAAAACAATAAAAGTCACAAAATGCCATTAAAAAGAAATGGTTGATTAACAAGATATAGCAAACAGAAATTGCATTGGGGTCATATATGACCCCAGGGACCCACGAGGGTTAATGTTTTCATTCCAGAAAAAGTAACAGAAATAACTGGAATGTAATCAATTTATCAAGCGTGACATAAATAAATTGCTGTAATGTTGGAAAGCAGAAGGATTGACAAATGCTCTTTCAAATGTATTACAAATTTAAGAAAAAATTCCATTCCCCTTTTGCTAAGAGTACTCTACAGTTATGGTGTATATGTTTTTAAATGAAACTTAAATGTGTGTCATTCGTTTTAGAAAAAAAAAAAAAATGCCACAGTTACAAATCTGGACCGCAAAACAAATTACCAACCGTAACGTACCGTTAGCAGATAGTTAACGAATTATTTCTTTTTTTTTTTTTTTTTTTTTTGAAGTTAAAACATTTCACGCATTTCTGAAAATTAGCTTTTGTAAAATGAAATCAATCTTCTTATTATTTGTAAATAACCCATATTAACCGAGTATTCTTTGGCCTTATAGGAATTGGTAGTGCAGTTAGAATGAAATGTCATCTGCAATGAAATACTATTAAAACAAATTTTCGTCTGCAACAAATTGCAATTAGAACAAAATTTATCTGTAACGAATTGCAATTGGATAAAAATTCCATCTGTAACTAGCAGAACTTGTTTGCGATTAATTTTACCAGAAAGCATAGCTCATTTTATATTTTCTTTGATTTTAAGAATAAAATTTTTGCAAAAGAGTTATTTTACAAGGGGAAACCAGTGCTACCCTTTATACGGGGTCAATTGTTGCATTCAACTATAAATATATGAGTCATTGCAAGGAAACTCGTTTCTCTCATGCTAGATAACAGCTGCTATCGTTGTGGCTTCTTTGCCTGTCCAAAAATTGCTTGAAGTGCGCATGGAAATACTAATTCCATTTTCGTTAATAATAATTAACAATTCTGATAAATTGTATTTTATTACATGTGGTTAAACCCCTTGAAATGTCTCACTAACTACTGTAATACATAACAGTATACACTACAAGACAGTTATTTCATATTTAATAGTTCTGCATAACTTCATAGCACCGATTACAAGGAATTCGATCTTAAATAGACCGTATGAGGCAAGTTGTTACAGTATAACAAATTTCAGATAATACAAGAAATTCCGTCTAGAACTAAACGAGCCTACTTTTCCGTATACCCATACTACTTTCTAGTACCTGATCAATATTCTCAAAAATAGCTAAAATCGCAAATTATTTCAAACATATTTTTTAAATATTTTAAGCTGATTTCTAGGAACAAATTATTCCTCACTCATCTAAAAAATTAGATGCGTTAAAAAAAATGAAAAAACGAAAAAAAAAGAAAAACTAATTTGAATTTTGACATCTTGAATTCAAATTATTTTTTTCGCAATCACGAGTGTGTGTGTGTATGTAGACGTGTGTGTTTATGTGTGTGTGGGGGTATGTGTGTTTGTGTGTAGGGGGTATGTGTATGTGTGTGTAGGCATGTGTGTTTGTGTCTGCGTGCAGGTATGACTGTGTGGGTAGTTGTGTGTATGAGTGTTTGTGTGTGTGTGGGGAGGGGGGGGGAATTGTATGTGTGTGTAGGCATATGTGTTTATATCCGTGTGAAGTCATGAATGTGTGGGTAGTTGTGTGTGTGTGTGTGTATGTGTAGGTGTCTGTATGTATGCATGTGTGTAGGAGCATACATTTGTGTGTACGCGTGTGTGTGTGTGTGTGTGTGTGTGTGTGTGTAGTTGTGTATGTATGCGCGTGTGTGTAGGACATGAATTCAACCTGGAGACGGCTTTCGCTAGAGGAGCAGCATCGTGATGCGGCCGGTCGACGGTGGTGCTGCAAAGGGTGCTAGTGGGAAAATAAAATGATAAGACATCAAAACAGTCAAATGAAAGCAATAAGCAATCGTGATTGCTCAATAAAATAGCAGCACCTTTCGAACAAAGCAGCTGATACGCTTTTTGCCATTAAAAAAATTGTTTAACAGCTTTCAAAACAAAAGAATAATAATTAAAATGAATAAGCTCATTAAAATAAATACATCACATCAAGAAAAAAAATCGTTTCTTTTCCCCCTGCTGCCAAAATTAATTTTTAAATGAATTAATGCACTTACCAAAATAAATAAAAACAATAAAATGTCAACTTAAAGAAATAATTTTCACTGTCAAAAAAAAAAAAAAAAAAAAGAATCTTCTGTGCATATCTTTATGTAGTTTACATAGACTAATAATAAGAGTAGACCGAGCTTTCCCAGACTTGCTGGTGAAAAAATTGGTTCATGGATACATCATGTAACTGGTGGAAGGGTAGGCGAAAACTTTGGCAGCATAGTTGCTAGATAGCAACATTATCAATAGTTGGGCACTCGACATGTATTATAAGACGTAATGTGTTTTCATTATAATTTTTTCCCAGGTGCAGAGATTGAACAGTTTTTCTTTTATTCATGCATTATTTTGGCATTAGTTTTTGATCAGTTTTCAGTAACTTTTATTTCATTTGGAACTGCAACGTTGGCGTGAACGTAATGGAGTAAACGTTTTGTGTTAACACAAAAATGTACTAATCGGTATCTTAAATTGAAATTTTGGGTAAAATTCTTACCGTTTACCGATTCTTTTTGGGCGCTTGCATCTTTAACTGCTTAGAAAGTTATTGAAATTGACTAAAGAAAATGCACAATACGATCTAAACGAAAAACTCACTATATTAACAAAATATTTACAACTTCGAATAACAAATTTACAAATCGGAGTCCATAAAAGATCATTCTTCCGTGTTCCATAAATTCAATTTATTTTATTTCTCGGGGGGGGGGGGGGTAATCTGCTACGGGGATCAACGCCAGCTGTTGCTAGGCTATCCACCATTGGTTTATGAGCCGCAAAAGGGTTGCATAGCTCGGTCTACTCTTATTATTAGTCTGTGGTAGTTTATGTATGAGTTTATCCGCCGAAAACTGAATACCTAAATTAAAACTTTAGAGTGAAAATAAAAATAAGTTATATTAACGATAATTATTTCACTGTTAAAACCATGGCTGCGGAATCTCGTTTTGGGATAAAGGAGTCGGAGTCGAATATCCAAGAATCGGGTCAGTCATTTTTCTTCCGTGTATAAATTTTTACCAAAGCTACGAAATCAGAGTCGAAGTCGGGGAGTCGGAGTCCGATTAATTGTCGGGCACAGGAGTGGGAGTCAGGTGCCCCTAAATTCTAGGAGTCGGAGTCTGGAGTTTGGTGTCAAGAGCTATTTCCAACATAATTTTTTTGAAGTAAATCCGCCTTCAAGTACGGAATCTACATTGACTTTCAGTTTCTCCGTAGGCGCTAATGTTAAGGGATTTGAACTGTTCAAAATTGAACGGAAAATTGTTCAAATTAAAAAGATATTTTATACACAAGTTTTTCATCAAAATCTCTTTCCTCTGGACCACGGACACCCTGTTTGAGATTCATCATTGACGCTCTCCCGGACAACTTTGAAACACTTGTGCCACAGAAACACATAAGCCATCAGCAGACAATTATCTCCGAACACTTGCTTACACATATCTGAAGACTGTGGGGCCGATTTACCAAATTCCACACAAAACTTAATCCCGTAACGCTGCTCAAATGTTCTCTGCTTTTTGGAGTTGGAACCAACGTTTGCAGCAGAGGGCCACTATAACGACAATGTTTTTCGAACAAAGACTCCCAGGCGACTGCGGACCGGAGTGAGTCCCACCAGTAACCTCCACCACCGATCTAATCAGTTTCTGTGCACTTGAGAGGTACAGTCGCATCAGGAAAAAATGAGTCTCGTTACTTTTTATACAGACCCTGTATTTCTAGAACAAAATATTGTAACATTTTTTAACATGAAGTCTTGGTCTGTGCTTTGTATTTTTTATTTAGTTTTAGTCGATTAGTAAAGTATAATAATTGTATCCACGTTTACTAAACGATTAAAAAAATACAAATCTGAGTGTTTAGCTCTTCTTTAAACATTTATTAGATCCTAACTTAATTAAAATCCCAAGAGGGAATATATTGTTTTCTTCCTTCAATAATTTTATTTTTTTTCTGCAGAATCCTCTTAAGAAGGTCAGCTAAAAATAAAGTAAAAAAGTTCCCTAAAATAATTGGTTCACCTACATTGCATTTAAAAAAATTAAATGAAGCGTAATTTCAGATGAATGTCATGCAAATCAAGGATCAAAATTCTACGATGTTTTCTATATAGTTTATGCGGGTGATAAATGAATGTTTTCAACGCATCAGATCCAAAAGAATACCGACGCATAGAAATGATTTTCATCAGACAACAACAATTTTCTACCTCCAAACACATTTCCGAAATAATCTCCTCATTGACAGCACTACTAAATGAAACACTGTAGCGGAACAAAGCTTAACTGTAACTGCCTCCCACGATAGATGATTTGAGCGCCATTACAGAAACTCCAGATGGAATCGCAAACAAAGAAGATCACAATAGCCCTCCTTGGAGTTAAAGTATAAATTATACTTCTTGACACTTCCGCCTCCTATTGGACATTCCACTTTCCGGTGTGAGTTATCTATTTCTGCTTTTTGCAACTCCATCCGTGACAGCGGTGATAAAATGCACCATTATGATTAAACTGGGCAAACGTTTGGTCCAGTAAAAAGGTTCCATTTTTCTAACCACTTGCACAATAGGAAGAACAAAGGCATGGGCAGCCAAAGTCGCATGGAGGTCATAATCTTTGATAAAGTTATGCAGGAAATCATTACCAAGTTCTTTACTAGCATTATTATGTTATGTTTTAGGGTTGTGTTTCTTTAATGTATTCAAATTCATCTTTTTTTTTAAATTTTTTTTTTATTTTTTTTTATTGAGCTGAACATATGAATTGATCCTTTTTCTTTTACTGAAATGCATTTCTGTACCTCAAGGCCAGACTAACGTATATCCAAAATAGGAAACTTTCAGGTTATTACTGTATGTGGTGTCCTTTTCCGCATCGAGCCATACGAACGTATTTCTAAAAGAAAATATTTAAAAACTAATTACCAGTGTTAAAAGAACGTAAGTCCCAACCTATGTGCGTACCAGACGACCGTTTTTACGCTCTCTTGCAGAGTAGGGATTGTGTGACTTACGTTAGTCTAGCTTTAAGTTGTCCGGGACACATTTTGGAAAAAAAATTATTAAACTATTTGAAGTTTTGTATTTTTTTTTACACTGATTCACCGTCTATTGAATAAGCGAAATCATAACATAAATATTTTTAAAAAAAAACTACTTTAATTTAATTTGTTTTTTTTTTATTTATTTAAATGGAGATGCTTTAAACCGCTAAAACTCAAAATTTTCGGGGTCAATTTTCAAATTTTTTCCAAAAAAAAAAAAAAAGGATCATATGTAAAAAAAAAAATTTCGAAAAATTTGATTATACTTTTTTTTTAAAACAAAATCATATTTTTTGAAGTAAACGTTTTTTTTTTCGAATTTTCCGAATAAAAGTTAAAGTAAACTGTTCGAAAAAGATATGCTCCAAATTTTATTACTTTATCTTTATCAGTTCTTGATTTATAAGAGTTTGAATGCAAAAAATCGGCAAAAATTGCATTATTGAGAAAAACGCGTTTAAAGTTTTAAAGTTAAATGAACGCAGTTAAATTATGTATTAGTTAAATGTATGCAAGAATAATAATTACATCTTTCGTTCTCGTAGACAGAAACAGGGTTCAGATAAAAACAAGAATCAAACGTCCTTTTAAGCAGAAAAAGACGGGTTTTTTTACATGGTAAAAAAAAGTGAAAATATTGACGATTTTTGTGTCCCGGACCTCCTTAAGGTACAGAGTTAGGTTATACTCCTTTTCACGCAAACAATAGTGAATGAATTAAAATCTGATTTTGTCCAAAAAAAAAAAAAAAAAGGTTTGCATACACTTGTTTTGAAGATTTTTTTTTTCTGTTTTACTGAAAAACAATAATAATGATTTCTCTTTTGATACTTGTGATCAAGCAATTCAGGTACGATTATACAGAAATTTCTTTGCTGCCCTTTTAGTGAAACTGTACCACACTGCCATGGGAATGTAAAGCACAGTATCTGCAGACATGAGTTTTTGAGATATTTGAAGAAATGTCTTTTGAATTCCATAATGACTGTAGGTAAATGTTGGAATTTGGCGTTTTTTCTCGTCCTTGATTTTCAGGGAAAACCAAATACCAAACTTTGAAAATAAAGCTTAAGTACAATAAATGGCAAAAATGAAAAAAAAAAAAAAAAAAAAAAAAGAAGAAGAAAAATGATAATAAGAAATTGCAGACACTGCGCGTTACCTTCCCACGGCAGGGTTTAAAAAACACTCAAAAGCTAGTAGATTTCACGTTCATTACATATGTTTTAAGCTTGATTAAGGGATTTTTTTCAACCTTTCCGAGATTTGAAATATCTCTCCTCTTTCAACGAGGTCAAGGTATCAATGCTAAATCCCATTATTTGATCGTGCTCTAGTCTGTCTGCTAATTTTTTGCCTCAAGGCTTGTCAACTGCTGATAAATGAACTTACTTCAGTGTCTTATTGTCTCACGGTTTGTTCTCACACAGTATCAGTAACGGTGAGAAACGAAATATCCCTGCCCTCTGTCCAGAACATTAAGCGCATACGGCAAGATTGAACGAAATGTTTCATTTAACAATCCCTGAGCTTTGTTTGATTGTGATGTAACGACTTTAGTTTTTACTTCAAACTAATGTAATGAATTTTATCAAAAAAAAAAGTGTTACCGAAAAGCAATACAGTTTTTAGACGAGAAAAATATCTTGATGTAAATTATTTTGCACAGGAACTTTATTTGATTAGATTTTTTTCTTCATGTTCAAAATGGAAATTTTATTTTCGAAGGATTTCTTGTTGTGAATCATTTGCTTCTCAAATTTTTGTCCACTAATGTACTAAAAATTTCGTTATTTTAAAATATTAAATTGTTATTTATAATTACAATCGGAATGATCTGAAACAAATTGCTTAACATTTATAAAGAATAAATTTCAGTTTGTTTTCATAATAACTGTTGTTTTCTTTTCAGAAGAGCACATGCTATAATTTATCATCAAAGATTAGTTTACGTGGATTGTTTTCTTTTAAATGTAATGGAGCCTGATCCAATTGATAGAAGGATTTGGTCGGATTTGAAATCGGTGAAAGTAGGCTGCTCATTTGATTCGAATTCAGCTTCTAGGCAGGGGCTCTAAACCTTTTAGGCTCTGCGCTCCCCTTTGAACACTGACGGGAGCTCACGCCCCCCCCCCCCCCCAGTTAATAAGAGGGCAAAGTCAAAATTTGAACGTGAAGCTAGTTTGGATAGCTGAAGCAGGTCATTAAATTAAAATATGGATAATTTCGTAAACAAATTTAATGTTACTACTCATAACTTTGTATTTAGCATAGTCTTATTGGAACATATGATACAAAAAACTGAATGAAAATAAATTGGAAAGAATCTAGATAAGGTTGATTATCAACCTCGAACATTATTCAAATTTACAAAGCTGAAGAAGAACGGGTAAAAGTTTTTTTTTTTTTTTTTTTGTAACCATTGAAAATCATTTAGCCATGCTGGCAAAGACTTTTAAAAAGTATTTTCTTGCTGACGACAAACTGATAGCAAGTTACGAGTGGGTTAAAGATTCATTCCGTAAGATTCTCGAAGAACTCTCTATCGATGAGGAAGAAAAATTCAGACTTAACGACAAGTTGTGAAACAAAAGGCAATTTAATAATAAATCACTAGTTGAATTACCCACTATTTCATCCTTTCTGAAGATTAAAAAAATTATTATTAGTTAAAAAATTATTAGTGCGAAATCAAAGTACATATTTAAAATTTTTCAAATATGGATTCGGAGGATATTTTGCTGTAATTGAGAAGTTTAAAATGATTGTAAAAAAGTATGTCAACCTGTTACAGGTAAAGCTCATTTTGAAAATACCGTAAAATGGTTCAAGTATGAGCCACTTTTCGATGTTTTCAATGAAAATTCCATGTACATTCTTGATTTATAAATTTGAGGACTTTAGCAATGGTAGCTATACATCTGGTCTTTTGAATGAAATGTTTGAAAAAAAATCTAATTTGGAAAGAAGAGGAAGGAGAATTTTTTCCCTGGGGCCCATAGTTGTACACCAACGGGGTACAACTATGGGCCACCTCATTTTAACCTAGGAAACACATTGAAAACTTAATCTGGCATATTTTTGTCTGAGACAACACGTTGCCCTATGCCTAAAACTGTATAAAGAATATTTTTAGTGCATCATTTACCTTTTTTTTTCTTTTTTCAATTTTTTAAGACTTAATCATCACTTGCCGTCTCTAGTGATTAATAAAATTGAGCATGGTAAACGTAAGTTCAACGTTCTTTATTATCTGCTTAGGTTTTGACATAGAAACATTTGGAAACTAGAAAACTCTCACCAACTAAAGGCTACTTACCTATACTTAGGTCACACAAAATACGCAGGTCCGGCAAATTTTAAACGAGATCAAAAGAAAAACTGAAATGCGAAATCACATTTCTTATTCTAAATCCCATCAAAATAAATAATTTTTAAAAATTATCTCAGTTTGTATTTGGTCCGGATTTCAGTCAGCACCTTCTTCGAAAACTCCTATGAGTACGGGCGATAGTGCGACCCCTCAGCTTTCTTCTGACTTTTCTTGCCATTATTTAGAATAAATAACACAAAGTAAGACGAAAGCATCCTTACAGAGAATAAAATGAAGCTTCAAACCTCTAAAAACCGTGAAAAATAGGTGGCCCATTGTTGTACTCTTAACATTCTCATTTTCGATAAATGTTGAGAACTTTTGAAACTATGAAACATTTTAAGTCAACAAGCGACTTAATTCGTAGCTGACATATTTGTAAAGCAAATCTGAACCTACCAGATCTTGGAAAACAGTATAAGTGGTCTGCCCAAAGGAGACTTTTGGCTCTTCCACGCGTGAGTCGAATCACGTACTAAGAACGACTAAGTTATCTAAGGTATACAAAAAACATGGCAATCTCTGATAAAACGTCTTTAGCTACCTAAATGGTTACACTACCTAATGATTTTTTTTTTTTTTTTTTTGGAGCTTGTAAGTTTGAAAAAGAGGCCACTAGAAAGCAAAATCATCGCCATGGCAACAGTGGCCCATTGTTGCCCCCTTGGCACAAAGTTGTACCGTTTTACGGTAATAATTTTAAAAAATCGTGTTTTTTTTATTATTATTATTTTAAGTAATGTAATTTCACTAGCTCAGCAAGCTTTTAACTTTGACCCCTAAATATTATTTTTAACTAGTTTTAAACACAAAGTTTAAACGTTTCGTCCCATGTGTGACGGTGGAATCATCCTAATTATAATTCCACCTAAGTACTTGAAAGCTCATCATCGGACTTATTCTGCGTGGGCAAGTAAAGGTCAGTAACTACAAACTTTTCATATTTGATTTTGTTTTATATTTTTGTCTTCTAGTGTACGTTAGTCGTTGTGCAAGCTTGTTTATTTGGCTTGGGAAAAAAAGGGCGAAAAGAAACGTTTCCCGATTGTTAATACTGAATCCAAAACACGTTTCTTTAAAGCTCTCGAAACTTCATTTCTGCAGATACTGTCGCTTACATGCCCACTGCAATATTATCACACTATTGTCGATAATTCTATGGATTTAGGAGCTCAACTCTGACAAAAATTCCGAAAGTATCAATTATTTCTGAGGTCGGGTCTCATTTGCGATTCAAAGGAACCAACTTTGCGTGTTGTATTGTTATGGTATTCGATGCAGTACAGCATGCGACTTGGACAATTATGTGGGCAACGTCTTTCAACAAAGATCCAACCACTATAGCGGAAGAAGAATGAATAGCGACAATCCTGTTTCATGCAAGTACTCTAAAACAATTCCTTCATGCAATATCGCTCCAACACCACTCATCTGGGTGAATCAGGAGCAAATACTTGACATTCCAAAAATTACAAAACACCGATAATCATTACCTTTGCAAAGCTTATGTACTACAATAGAAATTAATACATTGTTTCAACTTGTCTAACTCTTTCTTTTTACATCTGGTTCCGAATGTGTGTCACAGAGGATCTTCTGAACTCTGAAATTAAATTAATCTATCGGGAATGTTCGAAGAAACACAATGGAAGGAAAGTATATCCGTGCGTCCTATCAAGCACAATACTTTCTCCGAATGGGAAACTGTGGGTCATGTAATGACCTTTGCTATGAGGGAAATACAATAGTCAATTTATCTAAACTTTCTCTACAGATATAATCAGTCACTGATACGGGAAACTGAGCTTTGCGTGTAAACTATAGATCTCCCACAACAGACAAAATAATGAATGTCCTTTCCCGTTTCCGTAACGTATAATTTTATAGAATTAATTCCGATCATGTATTTATGAAAATCTAAATGTGTAAACCACGTTGTAGATTCTAAAATCGATTTGCTACCTCAAACTATAATTTATAGTGGATTTATTAAAACGTTTGAATTATGTACTTAAAACTTGCTTAAATATTTCAGTTTAATTAAATATATAACCTAGATCAGACAGTTGCTGTGAAGAATGAATTTAGATGGCGCGAAGCATTTCCTTCTTCAAGGAGCGAATGTTGCTGTTACAAAACTAGAACGAATAAAACTAATCATTTGGCATTATAAGTTCGTCTTAACTGAAGTAACACTTAAAACTAACCTTAGCGGGTAAACTACACTTCTAAAAATAATTGTTAGTTTTACAATAACGTACTGCTTTTTTTCTACGATTGAATTCTGTTCCATTAAACGACAGAGAAAAGCCTTTTTATACTGCGCAAAACTAGGCGCAAAAAGTCACTTCTCGTGCGAGATGTTTCAAAGATAAACTAATAAATCGGCTACTCTTCGCCATTTGTTTTTTGTTTGCCATTGTTGCAATTCAAGTTAGTGGTATTTAAACTATGTTGTAGCTCCAGCATTTTTATACTACCTATTCATTCAATTTTCTTCAAATTTAGATTAGATTTTAATCAGAAATGTGTGTAAATTACCGGTGTTTATTTAAACATCGCCTAAACTCGTAGCAAGCTGTTAGTTTTCCCGTTTAGGGTCATTCCACGGAAAACGGTAATATTGTCCCGCACGTAACGCCATATATATTTCATTAAAAATAAAACTTAAAAGGATTGTGATAAAACTTTTCTTGCTAACAAATTACAAACTTTAAACAAAAGATTTCGTCTTTGTTTTTATAAATAATTACTTTTTTATGAAACATTTGAACCATCACCTGCGGAACAAAATGACGACTTTTTCGGGGGATAGCCCAATATATTTTTTTTTCAATGGTTTAAACTATTGTTTCCCGACAAATGACCTATGTTTCCATTATGTTGGTACCTTTGGCCTCAAAATCTACAATTTATATTAACATTAATATATTAATAGAGCAAAATAATTAACTCATTCATAAGCAAGTTACAAGAGGATGACTTAGGAGGTCCCTCATGTGACGCATGCAAATCAATTAAAATTTGGATAACGAAATGCTTTAATGAAAATACAATCGTGTCAAGAGTATTTTTGTATCAAATGTAACCATTAAAAAATTTGCTTACCTCTACTTAATTAAAATTTCAAAATATATGACAAAATATTCGTGAAAGGTAAGCGTCTTTTTGTCCTGCATGTGACAGTGGAAGGACCCTTTAACGTTGTTGTCAATTTTGTAAAAAATCAATTTATTTGAGCATTCTATTGTGCATATGATATTTCTTTTTTTTTCTTATGTTCAAATTTAACTTATTTATTTTTCTACTTATCCTTGTATTATTTTACGAAAAAAAAAATACAGTATATAATCCGATAGAGCATTTTTTTTCTTTTGCAAAGTACAAATCTCCCGCATCAGAAAAAACAATGAATGTCATTTCTGGTTTCCATAATGTATAATTTTGTAAAATTAATTCTGATCATAATTCATGAAAAAAAAAGTATCATGTAAAGCTATAGAATACATTTGTTTTCTTTAACTAATTTTTAATTAATTAATGATAAATTTGATCTATGTGTTACATTTTCAACGTGCTTAGACATTGCATTTAAATTAAAAGCGTAACAAATGCTTCAGGGAGTGGCTTTAGCGTTGGTAAGCAGGTTTCGTTTGTGTCATGACTGTAGTTTTACATTTAAGAACATTATCAATATATAATGGTCAAGTATTACCGTTAGATTACACTCGTTAGAAAAAAAAAAGTATAACACTTGTCGATGCATAATACTTCAGATTGTATATTTTAACGGAAAGAAACTAGCCGTAATAACTGTTAATGTGTTTATTTTCATTATTTTTCCCATTTTAAATCGAATAAAAACAAGATTGTTATGAAGCCTTTGTATGCATAAAATAGAAACACATCTTTAAAGGCGAAAAAAAAAAAATGTTCTAAGTAACATGACGCGTGTTTCGGGCTTTTAAATAACGCTCTTTTTGGTGCAAAATGAGCTTATTGGTGAAACGACATTCGACAAACGTTACACTTAATCATTTGAAGTAGTGAAAGAATTGATTTCTCCTAGACGATCACACAGCACGTCAATGCGTGTGTTCTCTTTCCACTCTTTTTCGAGCTAACTTATCACTTTTTATAATTAAATCTGCCTTAGATTCAAAAGCGATTGATATCGAACTATTTTCCAGCACGCATTATGTCTGTTGAAGATCATATGTCCAGATTCGTGAAGAACTATCCATCATAGAAACATTTAGTTGGAAAAAATTGGCATCGCGTGTATGTTTCTACGATAACTTTTCTGGGTCATAAGAGTAAAAAAGAAAATAAAAACCGACGACGTGGGTTGCGAAAATAAATGACTCAAATTTTTAAGATGTTTCTTTGATTATTCGGGTAGAAGAAACTTTAATGAGAAAAAGCGGATTTTAAAATAATTATCTTGCAACGATTTAGTTTCTGCTTCGCATGATTCAAAACAGAATTAGTATTCGACTTTAATTACAAGCTTAGATTTGATTTTCAATAGCGTTCAAGATTTTTGAGATAATTGAATGGACATATCTCATCGCATTACGAATCCTAAAATCTATAGATGTCGAGAGAATTGTTTTATATTTATTTAAGCGGTGTATTTATATACGTCTTAAACGAAACATGTGCACATTGAACATGTTTGCTTCATTTTAATGGTTTTAACTACTTTTAAATAAACTGCTGGCGATAGTTTAACCGTATTAGAAAATTTAGTTTTGCTTATTGCTTATTTATTTTTTTAGTTTAATTTTTCCAAAATTGTTATTTTGATTATTATCATTATTATTATTATTTTAAAATTTATTTACTTATTTTTCCGTTTTTTGATATACTGACTTTTAACGAATAAAATCGTAAGACCGTTTTCCAAATTTTTAGAAAACTAAAGGAATTTTAGTTTTTATTTAAAGTGTTTCAGTTAATGTTACTTTATGAATAAACTAGTGGTACCCGCACGGTTTTGCCCGTAGTTTAAAAATAAAAGGTCATTCGGTTCGCCTGTCTATTTACAAATAATGGATGACGAATTTTTCGCCA
Source organism: Uloborus diversus (assembly GCF_026930045.1). NCBI lineage: Eukaryota > Metazoa > Arthropoda > Arachnida > Araneae > Uloboridae > Uloborus > Uloborus diversus. Next base: position 63,294,343 of record NC_072735.1, on the reverse strand, counting down.
ATTGGCTATGTTCATTCGCTCTCCCATTCCACGTCATGATAATTTCGTAATTTACTTGTCTATCTTATGATAATTTTGCTCCGGAAACTGTTCTTAAAATTGGAACATAAAAAGAACAAAATAGAATTTTCGAAAAATCGCTTCGATGTGCACACCCCCATGCTACAAACTAACTTTGTGCCAAATTTCATGAAAATCGGCCGAACGGACTAGGCGCTATGCGCGTCACAGACATCCAGACAGAGAGACTTTCCGCTTTATTATTAGTAAAGATAATTATTTCATTCCAGTTCTTAAAAAGTGCTTCTTATTCCTTTAAGAAAATATTATTAATTTCAAAAGCTAGAATTAGTAAGTTTAAAATAATAATAAAAAATGTTGCGACAAAAAATGAAATTCTGTCGTATTGCAAACGCCGATTACATTATTATTAGCAAACTTAGTGAAAAGCAATTATTATGTACTCACACCACAATTTTTTATGTTCTTTATTTAAATGGATTTTTTTTTATGAAACACATGTTTTAATAAATAATTTTGATAACTTTTGTAATTCTGAACTGTAAAAAAACAAGGATGAAAGGTCGTTCGAAAGCATGGTCTTATGTTTTACTTATATAACTTTTAAAAGCACCAGTTAGTTAAATCTTAAAAATATTTAGTGGTTTGAAAGTAAATCGTATCTAGGTACAGAATTGCCAATGAATTAGTACAAGATATATTAAACTATTCTTAGGGGCAATAAATCTGCTGATTTTTCCTCTTAAAGTGGCGAAAATAGCAATCCACCCAATGGCGGAAAAATCTCAACAATCACTGATCTTACACATTTGAATTTCGTAGGTATCAACTTTTTCAATTCTGTCAGTCCAAGTAAAGAAAAAAAATTACTATTTTTAAAAATTTTAAATGAATTGTAAAAAATCAGTCAAAAACTTTGTACGACAAATTTGTCGTTCGGTCCGCATTGTGTGGACTTTTCGTTCTTCTTTCATGCACTGATGAAGGGGCTTGCTTTTGACAGCCCCGCAACAGCTGTTTGCTGAGTTTTTAACTCTATTTTAATACTTTATTTGTACTTGATACACGTTGTTGTCGTTTTACTCAATTTCAAATGAGTTTTTAAGGAATTTTGTAAATAGAGGTTGCAGCTCGAAATCATTTGGATTTCTCAACTGGGTTGATTCCGAAATTTTAAAAACATTTTTTTCTGAAAGAGCATGCTTAAAAGCATAGGTTTTAACCATTTTTGAAATAATTTGAGTTAAGTATTTTTAGAAAAATATTTTAATCGGTATGCAGATTCAATTACATTTTTTACGCTTCTGCTCATTCTGCAAATGCCGTTCACTGATGCCATGAACGCAGAGCGCAATATTTTGGCAATAGATAAAGATAAAAATATTATAACGCAATAATACTAATGAATTTTATGTTTGCTTTAGAAAGGCCTTCATTCAGAATTTCTTCATTACAATTGCTATAAATATGCCAACCTTTTTTTTTTTAACAATGCTTAAATATTCAGCGTGCCAATGGAGTAGCGCGTTAAACTATATCACTTCTGTCGTCATAAAGCCCATGCCTTAATGCCTTATTTCCAAAATCAGACATTAAAAAAATTAAGTAAAAAATAACTTTTGGGGAAAAAAAATCTGGCTACATGTTGTTTATTTCACATATTCTATCAATTTTAGTGGCTAAAATAAGTACTTTTGACTAAAGAAAACAACCCATTATCAAGTCTTATTTCACCGAATTACTATAAAATTATTCTAATTAGATATAAATACGTAAAAAATAACGCATAATCGTTACATTCTTTAGATTTGAAAAGTGTGAGGTTTTTTTTTTAATTAAACGAAAAAAGAAATGTAAAGTACTCATAGTGCAGCACAAAATGTAACTAAGCTGAAATTAATTACTAAGTCACGGTTTGTATTTAAGTAATTTATTATAAAAAAAAACATAACAAACACAAATACACACAACTCATTTTTTATACACAACAAAATATTTTTCATAAAATTACATAACTATTGGCAACAAATAAAGAACTCTGGTGCATCAGAGTTACGTAAGTAATGTTAAAATGTTACATGTTTTTACAAAAACAAACAGAACAAGTGAAACCCTTTCGTCGATAAATTGATACACCTGAATTAGAAACTAATCAAAAAGTATAAGGCCTTCATTGCCCATTTTGCGACATTTGGCCGAGCGTCTCTCTCTCTTTACTTTCTAATAATTTAACTTAGTCTGTCATTTGATATGAGAATTCCTTGAATTCCAGCCGATTCTTTCTTTATAAACTAATTTAAGTACCATTATAAAGATTGCTTTTTGTTAATGTGATATGCTTCGTTAAACAAAACAGTCAAAATGTTGAATTAAAACCAAATAAATAAATTTCAGACTTTATAATTTTTAACATTATCAACCTAGTTTTAATACTTATTTACAACCATCCTTAATTAAATCAGAGACTTATTCATTAAGTTTTTTACAGGGTGTCATAAAACGATTGCATAAACTCTGCACAGATAAATTCCTCGTTGGGAGTATATAAAAACTGCCCAAAGAAGAGTTCCTATACGATCCATAGTTTACGAGAAAAATACGAAAAACAAAGTTTGACGTCACTGCCGGTGCAAGAAAAAAAACTTCATTGGACCTATCAACAACAGTATACGTACATTACGTATAACAGCAAATACGTGTAATGACGATTTAAGCATAATTGTCTAGGAAAATATGCAAATACTGTTGTTGGTAATGTCCAATAAAGTGTTTTTTCCTTGCACCGGCAGTGACCTCATACTTTGTTTTTCGTATTTTTCTCGTTAACTATTTATCATACAGGAACATTTCATTGGGCAGTTTTTCTTTTTTCTTTCTTTTTTTTTTTTTTTTTTTTTTTTTTTTGTACTCTCAACGAGGAATCTAACTGCAGGGTTTATGCGGTCGTTTTGAGACGCCCTGTATATTCCATTTCAAAATACTTTAAATACAAACAAAAATAATGCTATTCTTAGTGGTAAAAATATATTAAAACAATTTTTTTAGTAAATAGTATTACTTACAAAGAGATTACGTAGGGTAGAAAACACAAACAATCAAACAATACGAGTACTATATGTATAAAACTATATTTCGTTTGAATGTTCACAGCTAAAGTCTAAGGTATAAAATTTTAAGCTCTTTGGCAAATGGCAAATGTTAATGATATTTTATGAAATGATCTATTTTTAGTGCATAATATACATAAAATATCTATATTATTTTTGTTACAAATATTTTACATGCAAGCGATCCTTTGTTGTTCTAAATTGTTAAACCCAATAAAATGTGTGCATAATTGAAGTTGTTGATCCATTTATTTGTATTACTTTTTCAAATACTTTATTTCTTATGTTTTTTTAATAGCATTAGTAAAGTGTTTCAGTTAAACGTTTTTGAATACACGCGGCATTGCAAGGTCGGAAATAGCTACTTCTTGTGGTGGAGGAAATTCTGCCAGAGTTCGAAAGCACAGAAAATTTCCTTTTGGGTATTACATGCTTTGAAAGAATTTATTTTAAAAGATAAAATCAACGTTATTAAACCACAAATGTTGTAAAGTTGCAGCATAAGTATGATTTTTTTAAAACCTAAGAGGAATTTTTTTTAAATTCAGAAAAGAGCTTGAGGTGGCAACGTTAAACAGTAGTCACCAAAGAAGTAGTCTAGCTTTCTGACATCAAATAAGTTTACATTTGTAGTATTAAACAAAACTACTACGAAATGTACAGAAATCAAACGGTTTCTGTACGTTTAGTGTCCAAAGAAAAACTTTTGTGCTTTCGAACTCATAAAGAACGCCCCCTATCTAAAGAAGGAGCTATTTTAGAGCTTGCAATGCCTCGTGATTCCGAATCGACATTGTGTCCTCGATCCCACCTTGAAGATCTGAAGCTTTCAGCTAAAATACCTTGTATACCGTAAAGTAAAGCAATCGTAAAAAAAGGAATGACCTTTTTTCAGATAAACATATTATCAGTTTCATAAATAAAAGATAAATTTTAACTAAATCTTTTCACCCATTAATACTTTTAACTGGATCTATACTATCGTCAAAACGAATCTTCCCAATACAGAAGTTGTACAGCAGACGTTTTCTCCCAACACAACAGTAATCTCACATCCATTCTTCAAGTTGGCAACTCATCGTGACATGCTGTATTGTAGACTAGATACATTGAGTCCATGTGCATGCTCCAGTAAAACAGGTGTTATCAAAAATTGTAGTAAAAGCTATAGTTTATGGCCTATCGTAATTTCCGATTAATTTACTTTTTCTTCTTGTGTAAGTCATCCCATAGGCTGAAATCCAAGTCTGGAAGCTCTTTGCAGTGCGTTACTGGATTGCTGTAAATAAGATTAAATGTTAGAATTAATCCTTTTACTTAGAAAAGTATGTAATGTCTTATTTTGAATTTGCAATCAATAAAACAAAAAAGAACTAAACTAAAATAAAATTACGAAACATAAGAAAGTTGCCATTCGTTCAATTATTTATACTTGAAATCATTAAACAACAAATAACTTTATGGGAACACAGGCCTTTATGTTCTTACCTTGTGTTTTCATTATTAACTCTCAGCCATTGACTATTAATACACACTATTGAAGCCACAATTAAATACTTATAGCTTGGTTCAGCATTGATGGTGTTTGGTGGGGAGTCAAAAACATCTAATTCTCCAACGCATGACTGAAGTAACCCTTTCTCATCTTATTTTCAACTGATTTTGAGGTACATTCGTATAAGCATCAACGACCTTGCGCTTCACATTACATTGAGCCATTGATGTCTGTTTACAATATTTTATTCCAAAAGGAAATTTGTTGCAAATTTTCAAAAAAGCATGACTTAAAAACTCATCTGGTAACTTATCTCTGTCTCTTCCTATTTCTAAACTCCGTTACTGGCTTTTCATACTACTCAAAATTCTGATTGTTAGGCTAGATAAACCTTCGTAATGATTTATTCTAAAATCATCGACATGAGCTACGATGCTTTATGAGGATTATGGACTGTTTTATCTATCACTCTTTATTTAAAGTGCTTAATCCGGTTAAATAGATTAAACTCACTTTCTTCAACTTCTTGTTTTTCGTGTACGAACCCCATTTCGGTAGTTGTTCCCTCTTCGAAGCAAAGGATTTAAATAATTTCATTATATTTCGCCTTAAATCTTATTTATTTATTTATTGTTGTTTTTAATGCGAAATTTAAAAAAACTCTTACTTCACATTAATTTCTTTGAGCTGCAAATTTCGGCTTTTTCGATGTTTTTAATAATTACGCTAACTATACCATTATTTAATGTTCGTAAAACATTTGTCAATTACCTTTTATTTATATTCAATTTACTGAATCAAAAAAAAAAAAGAAAAAGAAAAAGAAAAAAAAGGGAAAAAAAGGAATTAAGGGAGGGGGAACGAAAAACAAAAATAGCACTATAGTGCCATAAAACATACATAAAAGTTCTGTCGATTTTTTTTTCATTTTTCGTTTTAGTTGAAAGCTTTCACTAAAACTTAAGTTAATTTTTGCCTTGGATCACTACATGTGTTTCAGTTATATCAAGAACGCGATAATTAAATAAATAATTCCTCGAAAATGACATAGTTATTTAAGAAAAAAAAAACAAGTTATATATTTCAAACAATCTTCTAATGTATTGGGATTTCCGTTCGTAAGTTCAGTTAAAAATTTATTCATTTATTTCACTTTATTTTATATTTATATAATTATTTATTAAAACTTGTCAGTTATAAAGTTCCTTGTTTTTTACATTTCTTGCATGATAATGGAAACTTCTATCTTTCTACTACTTCGAAAATCCCATCATATTTAGTTCATTTTGACGTATACTTTGGAAAAATATTGCTCATTGCCAAAATATACTCCACGGAAGGAATATTCTATCATATATTTTTGACATGTGAAATTCAGTGTTCAATATTTTTTCCCAGTTTATTTCTCCAAAGATGTAACTATTTTTTTAACTAATTTTTGATACGTTTTACTCACATTTATATTTAATTTTACTAATTTGGGTTGAGTTGAAGTGCACAAAAAAAAAAAAAAAAAACGTGTGTGCTTTCAAAACGAACGTCGAAAAAACGTGACGAAAAATTATGTGTTTTCATTTGTTCGTCAGAATTGCTGTGTTTTACAAACCTTCTCAACACTTTTTTTAGACTAAATTGAAAAATATATTTTTGAACCTTGTTTATTGATTTTTTCTTTTAAATTGTCGAGCTTCAAAGGCTTCTAATGAAAAATAAAGTGCGAGTAAGCTAAGATTAAATATGTCATGTTAAATGTTTCAGTACAAAATCCACAAAATATCTCAATTTTTGAATGATTCTGACGTTTCGGCGATTATTTACAATCATACCACAATTGGTACCCTTAATTCCTTAATCCCCTTTGTTTGCTATTGGAATGAAATTCTCAAACAATGCCGAGACATTAAAGTATTATCTCTACATCAACGGTTTAAAATTCATTAATTTCACTTCAATTTTTTACGAATTTCTCCAAACGAAACTTTCTCCCGTTAACCAATTACCAGGAAGAAGGTGAACCACAAAGAATATTTCCAAACCAAATGGAGCATTCCGTACCCTTAAACGTCAAGCTCTGTGACGTTATTATGCAAGGAAAGATAATTAAGGGGATGATTTTGCTGACACACCCCTCGAGGCATTCTCTTGGACATTCTCCATCACGCTTTTGTTTTCCGCGCGAGAAATGAATGAACTCGAAACGCTCAGGTGGTTTTGCGTTCCCATAACTTCGTGGAATTAATGCGGCCATGATTGGGGTACCGGAAGAATAGCGATTATGACAAGTGCCGTTTACCTTATCGTTCGCTTTGACATTTAAAACAAAGTTTCCAGCTTAGTTAATCCGTATATCTGATTGAGCAATTTGTATTCTTTTTCATCGGACTTGAAATACGATTCTAATCGATAGTTGGAATCACGTGAGGACATGTGTTTACTTCCTTATCGATTTCATCGATCGACAAGAAAAGATTTGAAATTGTAAAGAGTGAAAAAGTTTCGATTATGGAATTAAAACGTTTGCGAACAAGTGAAATTATTATTCTTTTCATGCAAAAGAGTTTTGTTAATTCCTTTATCAGTTTGACAGAATTGTTTTGAAACAACTTTAAACCTTACATCTTTTAACTTACTTTATTTTACCACTAATCTGTATACTCGTCTTTTGTTGTTCTTTCGTTTTCTACATTCTTTCTACAATTCTTTTGTTGTTCTTTCGTTTTCTACATTCTTTCTACTCTTCTAAAGTTGCACTTTCGCTTTCTGTATTCTTTCTATTCTACTTTTGTTTTTCTTTCGTTTTCTACAATTTTTCCATTTTTCTTTTGTAATTCTCTCTTTTATTCTCTTCTTTCAATCTTTCTACTCTCCTTATGTTGTTTTTTCGCTTTCTAAAAATTTCCACTTGTCTTTTGTAGTTCTTTCATTTTCTACATTCTTTCTCCTCTTCTTATGTTTTCTTTCGCTTCCTATATACTTTCTATTCTTCCTCTGTTGTTCTTTCTTTTTCTGTATTCCTTCTACTATTCTTTTGTTGTTCTTTTGTGTTCTAAATTCTTTTTACTCTTCTTTTGTTGCTGATTTAATATATCGTCATGATATCGATAGCAAAATTTAGTGAAACGCATTTACTCATAAAGTAACAACGAAATGTAGCAAACAAACAAAAGAAAGAACATTTTGACGCAGTTTAAACATAAGTTGTTCCTTTACCATGTTCAAGAACTTTTGTAAAGATTAGTGATTGAGTTTAGGTTTTTTTAATACTTAGAGTTTTAACTGAAAATTATGTTTTGCCTTTGCTTATCATCAGAGCAGCTAAATGAATATGAGCTTTTTCTTTTACCCTAAAAAATAATTTTAAACTATTAAACAATTATCTTTCCAAACAATGCTCGCATACAATTTTCGAGTTTGAAATTATTATGAGCAAATGAAAAATAACTAAAGCAGTTCGATAGCAATTAATTCCCGTACCAGACTCAAGATCTTTGCAAAGATGACTGTTTGAGTTTAGGCTTTTTATAATGCTTCGAGTTTCTACTAGTAAGTTATGTTGTTGTTCTGTATACCGCGGAAGCAATACATCATCATGAGCTACTTCTTTTTCGTTTCGAATAAATTCTAAATTATTTTTTGATCTCCGAAATTCCTAATAATTTCTTACACACAATTTTCTATTTTATATTTTATATGAATAATTAAAACATAAATAAATAGATATAGTTTTACACTAAATAACACTTTTGTCTTGCACATCATTTTGAAACTTTTTTGGCACTTTGACAAAAACAAGCCCAACTTCAAAGTAAAAACTGCAGTTATTGCTTATTTAAAAAAAGAAAATACTTTTTTATTCATTAAAAGTTAAATATGAAACTTTAGAAAACAACCTATAAGTTTTTCGCCCATCAAGAGCATGCTTGAATAGGAACAGAAAATAAAGTATAATATCTCGAAAACATGCACATAATCTTTCTGCTTCTCTTGTTTTTCATTTAAAATATCGCCATGATAACCATACCAAAATTTTGTGAAAAATGTTTTTGCATAACATAACAAAGGAATGTCGTAAACAAACCGAAGGAAAAGCATTTTTCCGGTGCTTAAATGCAATTCAATCCTGTCCCACACTCAAGAAATGCTGCATGGAATGCTTATTGGATTTAGGCGTTTTTTAATACCTTGAAAGTTATCTTTTACTTATGTTAATGTTTTGTATATTGCGTGAGTATCTACATCAATATGAGAGCTTCTTTTTTTTTTCATTGATAAGTAAAAATTTCCTTAAATATTCTTAATTCCTAATAGTTTCTTACTCTCAACTTTCTCCTTTTTTATTAATTATGAAAAATTAAAAATAAATAATAAATAATTTTTAGACTAAGAAACACTTTTACACTTTTCGACTTTTTTGACTTTTTGGTAAAAAATTCTGTAACTGATTTTCATTGAAAAAAAAAATGACCTCAGACACATACTCATATCTTACTTCTAATTTCATTTTGAAACTTTTTTTAAAGACTTTTTAATGAATTTTTCCTTGAGATTAAAAATGGGAGCTCTTCTATTAATTTAAGTACCATTATGAAATTGATACTAATGTAGAAATGGAAAGCAATGGTGTGAGAACGCAAATATGCCATTTAGAGATAGTGTTTTAAAGTAAAATTATCATTTACTATGTTTTGTTTTTTAATGCAATTCTTTTTTTCCTACCTGAACAAAACGCTAACTCAGTTTTGTCTGACCGCAGATTACGTGGAATCTGACAAGACGCAAAGTGAGGACGATTCCACGTAAATTAATCTTGCAGAGGAGAAGGAAAAATAGCGATGGGATTTTGTTGCACGCGTTTTATAATGTTATTAGGGCTTTTCTAGTTTATTGCATTCTTTATGTTGAAAATAAGAAGAAACAAAAAGAGTTTCTATGGAAACAGCAAAAATAAATAAAATGTTTTAATTTCATCCGAAAATGTAAAAGCAAAATAGTAAAATCAAAGTTATTTTGAAAATAATCGGTTAAGTTTTGTAGTGAGAATACATATCAAGTATAGTTTAGGTTAAAAACAAATAAATATTCCAGTGAACAAATTGTCCTTTTCATAAAACTGGGTCGAAATAATTAAGATGAAAATGTGCACATCTGTATTGAACAAACCACCACCGCTGTAAACTAATAGATGCGTCCATTTCCGCTTATAAACTGGATATTATAAGCGGATTTGGAAGCCTTTGCATATCATCAGTGGTCAGACTGTAACTAAAATCAGTATTACATTGAAACTTTGAAAATTAAATGTTTCATTAATACTTACACTGAAGACGGAAACCTAAACACATATTTCTGTATTTCATGTATGTGTGTGTTTTCACAAATAATCTTGGAAAACGGAGTTTTCTTTATGGATTCCAGTTGATCTGCAAAATAAATATGTAAATGAAAATTTGAAATAATTTATTCAAATAATCAAAGCAGCATTTTAATAAAAAAATTAATAAAGTAACTTTTCAACCCCTAAGCATTATACCCGAACAAGAGCTCCACGAAATATTGTTTTTCTTCTTGAAAGATAAATATAAGAGAAAAGTAAGATTTAAAAAAAAAAAAAAAAAACTACTATCAGGTTGAGAGAGCTGAGTGCTGTGAATGCAATTTTCTTTAAAGTTTTTTTTCAAGAAAAGTAAAAATTTGAGAACAAAATTTTAAGAAACAAAACATGTCGAAAAAATTCCAATAACCAGCAAAATAATATTCGCAGCTGTAATGATTGAGGAAAATAAAACTTTTCAATATTTAAAATTTTTAAAAGGAAATACTTAATGTACACAGACGTTTTTATGGCCATATGTAACAAGTTAATAAAACTCGGTTGTTTTCCACATGAGTTGATTTTGGAGTACTCAAAAAAGGAAAAGTCACTCCATTTTTTGTTATCTGCAGCCCATAGGTTGCATGCTACCCACTGAAGCTTCCAAGCGTAACCAAAATTCATTCAATTAGTAAAATCACACAACAAATTAAATGATACGTTAAATGTACGGGAATTACACTCAAAAGAAAATGTTTCACATTTATTTTCTTAGTTAAAGCAATCAAGCTTGGGCATGCATCTGAGAGTCATGAGATAATACCATCAAATGATAACTAAATAAAATATACGAAAAAGAATTGCACATAGGAACTTTTGAACAAAACAAACTTCAACCATGAAAAGAATCAGTTGGACCGGGGGTTCCCAAATGTTTCCAGTCGACAGTACCCTTTGAAGAATTAGAATTTTCTCATAACACCCCCTAGCCCGTCTCTATTATATAGAGATATTGATACCATGGACAGTACGTGGCACTTCTCTCCTCTTTCTGCGGCGTCCCAGGGCCAAATCCCTAAGTTAGGCTGATATCCATTTGTCCTCGTCAAATCCCTGGCTTCCCAGTACTGACTAATTAGAGTTATCAGACTGTGCAAGGTACAGAAGTATGTGTTCAGCGCCTTTATCAGCACAAATAAAAGTCAAAATGTAATCTTCTGCAAAAAAAAAATAATAATAATAAAAAAATGATATGATTACTTGTTAACATTTACAGAGGGTAATGGCTAAAAAGAAACACCTGCATTGCGCAACAAATCTAGCAGGGAAAGTGAGATTTATAACTAAGTGTTAATAAAAAAAACTGTCTGTGATCGCTTTTGTAGATATGGCAGAAAGGAAAATGAAGGTCACTTAAATTTAGTAAACATCGTTTTCAGTACATGAAATATAGCCACAGCCCGGTTATCACATCCAGAGACAGTAGTTTTGTTCTTGTAATGAACTCATCAGTCTGAAATAGGGCACAACAGAGCTGGAAGCAGATGTCATGTTGTTGAAGCTGAGAGTGCCAACAAACTGGTAGATAAAGTAAATTTAACTCACCAGCAGGAGTCCGCAGAGATGGTGTGGACTCTCATTGTTGGTATATTGCATATGGAAGAAGCCTTAGCCTTGGTTTAAGAGCGGTACCTTACTGCTTTAATACCCAAGCTTTGTCTTTAACTGACTGAGTGTAGCCACACCATGGCAGCAGACTCTCGCTGGTGAGCAAAATTTACTTTATCTACCAGTTTGTTGTCACTCTCAGGTTCAATGAGATGACATCTGCCTCCAGCTCGGTTATTCACTATTCCAGACTGATGAGTCCATAACAAGGATAAAACTGCAATCTCTGGATACGGTAACCGGGCTGTCGATATATTGCTTGTTGTTCTGTCTGAGCCCTGGGTGAAAGACGGTAACTCACTGCTTTAACGTTTAAAGCGTCAAGCAACGATGGCGGTTTTTGGAAGCATGTGGACCCCTGAAAATGACTTCTCTATGCTAATTAGGCTTCAATTAACAATGTTTCAGTTTCAAAAATCACCACGAATGTGGTAAACTAATTTGTTTCCCTCTACCTCATATTTATTTTTTTCCCAACTTATCGTTAAAAAAAAAGAGCCCTACATTGAGAAAGTGACTCCAGAAGAGATGTCAATAAAACTAAAAAAATATAAACAAATGAATAAATAAATACAAACTAATTTACCTAAAGAGAAAGACCCAGTCTCTCCATGATGCTCAAAGTAATATCGGTCACCAAATTTTAAGTGGTAATACTGTATTCCGATGATGCAGGCAAAAGTAGGACCAACAACACCATCAGGAACCAAACTTTCTGATGTTCCACCAGAGAAAAGATCAATGTCGTGGACAGACCTGAAGATAAATAAAAGAATTTTTGAAAAAAAAATATTTCTTACTCAAAAAATTTATTAAGAGCAGTATATATTCTTTCATAAAGCAATATTAGTTTTTTCAACCGTAAATTATTTTTAACAATTTGTTATCCAGCCATCCTAATTGAATTGCAAATTATTTATATGTGGTCGAGATCAGTTCAGTTCCAAGTTTCTCAAACTAAAACGAGCTAAAAAAAATTCTTAAACCTGAAAAGAAGTTATGTTTTTTTTTTTTAGTTTTAATATTGCTTCTGAAATATATTTTACTTCGAGCTCACGATGTGCTAAAACACTTGTAAGTCTATTATAGATAAATATCATATTAAATGAACTGATTTATCAGCACAGAGGAGTAGTAACAGAGTACTTTGTTGTTTTCCTCAATATCACTGCTTCTTTCTTTCTTTCTTTCTTTCTTTCTTTTTTCTTTTTGACGGTCTTTCGCCTTTTTTGATTTGTTACTAAACGAGGATTAATTTATTAACTCTCAGGTCCGCATTTTTTTTTAAATCCAATTTGTGGAACAAATAATTTTGACAAAAAGGCTATTTATTATTATGTATACTGATTAATTTTATTATATCTATCTTTAAATTTGTTTGTGTGCTACTGTGAAAGATAAAATTTGAGAATATTAACATTTATCAGTGATTCACCGGAAATTTTAGGACTTACGCGGATATCTTTGCAATGTGTGAACTTTAAAATCCAACTAAGAACGTTGACATTTACCACGTTTCGGTATTTTACAATAGCATGTAGATAATCATACGTGTATATACATATATATATATATATGTATATATATATATACTACTTTCTTTTTTATTAAATTAAGAGACTTCCGCTTACTGATAGATGTCTTGTAATCTTTTCCTTCGATCTGGTGTCATGAATCTGTCAAGATCTTCAAATGTCTTTATTTCCACGCCAAAACAGTATTGGATGTAACTCGTGTATCCTTGCAGACCGTGATCCCTGCCTCTTTGAATATTTAAAGCTGCCAAATCTAACCCAGTGGCGTTACCACGCCTCCTACAAAAGAAAGAAAACAGTTGATTTCGTAAGTTACGAAAACTTACATTGTTTTTATTTCATTATTTAAAAACATTTCATAAGGTTAGAAACTGCAATACAAATTGACCTTCGCCATTCAATGTTAAATTTGATAATGCTTTTTGCTAAACTAATACATACAGAATTTCCCGAAAAAAAAAATTAATGTGATATGAAGAATTGCTTACGAAACAAGAAAATGTTCTCAAAAGATGTCTCTTATTCGTATAAAAAGCGGATATATGAATCACAGGTGTGATATTAACGCAACGAGAAACCAGTTTCATGCTTAGAGCAGGAATTAGTAAATGGAGTTAGTCATTTGCTTAGCAAAAGCTGAGGCAAAGACTCCAAGTCGCGTGGCTCAAGAACGACAAATGGTTGGAATGTTTTGTGTGAAACTAGCGAAATAAACCTGATTTCTTCCAATACTTTCTTTTAAAAACTATCACATGACTTGAGGTCTTTGTTTCACGAATGAAAGCCTTCACTCACTCCAGTTTATCTCTTCTCAGTGGTTCTATGGGCAACCGAGGCCCTCTAGATAGACCGGCAAGCGACCGAAAAGCGCAAGCTTGTGGCTGAGCGCATGCGTTCAATCAACTTCGCAATTCCCTGATTGGCTGTAAACAGCGTTGTATCTACAGGGTTACACTTGCCAGTTTTATTTAAGATTCGCGGGTTTCATGACAGTTTGCTGTTGCAGCTACGAAGTTGAACATCTAGTTATACTTCATCTACAATTATATGAACTGTTAAACGACTTGTCGAAAATATGAACATTTTACAAAGGTACTTAACGTTATCACATTAGTTAAGTCATTTTATACTTAGATCATTATTTTTAGCTTTATGTTTTAACTTTGTTGACGCTCGATTTCGTAAACTGTATGGAAATATGAAAAATGTTCACAAAGACGAATAGCATTGTTTCAATAAAAAACATTTTAGGATTGGTAAACTAGCTGTTCGTAAAATCGGACTAGAGAACTGCGCAATCGCAATCGATTATCATACGCATTAGATAATATTCTAGCAGTGCTTTGCTGGTACGAATATTGAAATGCGGTTACATGCGTTGTAGATCTTTTTCCTTGTCTGAAAATACGCGAGATAACACTTTTTCCCAAGTGGTGAATGCAGGGCTGTAGACAGGGCAGGAACCGTCGGGACAAATCCTCCCTCGAAATTTTAAATTATCTCCAAAAAATAAAGAAACGAAGAAAATCTATAAAAAATTTCAATAAGTCCTCATTTTTTCACACCTTGGTCATTACTGATTGCTAATGACTCTTGATATGAATAGCATTTAAAAACATTCTTTGATATACTCTTGAACAAGAGACGTAACATATTTACATCATCAAAACTATCATTTTTAATCCTATCATACTTTTGATTACATGCTTAATTTTGTAGATTTTAATAAAATTAGACTTTAAGAATATTAATTTATTTTTTGAAGTGGTCAGTGTACAACTTTCTTTTCAACTGTGACTATTTTCACTTATTTGAGTGAAAGTTATTCTAAAAGCCCCCGACGCATGTATTTGTAATTACAAACAAGTAATAAACACTGTATCAAGTGTTATAGACCGTAAAAGCGTACGCAGTCCTCTTATTTTATGAACGCCCTAATAAATAATTCCGATGGAATATAAATTAGTTATCAAATATTAATGAAGTAATTAATTAAAATAATTATTTGATACGAATTTTTTAAATACAGTGTTGTTTATTTTTTTTAAACAACATAATAAACATAATTTTTAAATGCTATTTTCCCACTTGATTACATGTCCTGGAACCACCTTTGCCTCGACCATGTCCCTCCGCGAAAAAATATCCTGGCTACGGCCTTGGGTGAATGATCAACGATATGAGTGAGATAAATAATCATATTTCATAATTTTCTGATTTTTAACTTGTATGATCATCACACATAAATACCCTCGCCGCAGTAGAAGGAGAAAAAAAAATATACGCACACACAATCGCCAGTGGCCAAGAAAATCGAAACCAAGCAATGCAACATGCCCCTGGCTATGAGATAAAAAAGTTGTGCTGCCATCTATCGAATTTTGTGAAACATATATTGTATATCACGTAATTTGATCTAACGATTCTCCCCCACCTTATTCAGAAGTGGGTAATTCAACTTTAAATTTGACTATAATATTTGTTTCATAAACATAAAGCAATGCATACGCAGCTAATAATAATAACAGAAATGAATAATGTGTGACATGTACTGTGCATGAAACATTATTTGCTGTGTAATTTTCAACCCCTCTTTCAGTGGTAGATAATTGAAATTTTTAATGTGACAAGTTGTTTAATAAACATAAAACAATACAAATTTTAATAATATTAAACAAATTCAACAAAAGAAGAGAGAGAATTTGTTTTAATATTATGTACAAAATCTTATTTTGGAAGTCCGTGTAATATTTACGAGAATAATAAACTATGCAATGCGTATTAAGAAACATTTTTATCAATTTACAATACACACAGCAAATGCGCTATTCGAAGAATTCGAAAATCCAATTTCTCCAGTTCCAAAATTGTGTTTCTCGAAGTAAAAATGACATCGTTATCAAAGTTTAGTGCTGCCATCTGTTGTGTAATATTATAAAATTTTAAATATGTCGTTTTTACTTCCTTTTACAAACGAGCGGATGTGCGCATCACATGACTTCCTTTTACTCAGATTTAATGTCATTTTCCCATTATTGGCACTTTTAATGTGATTCAATAGTTTACTCTCTAAATATCACCAACAGTGGCCTAATTGAAACCAGATTTAAAAAAAAAATCGAAATTAACTATGATTTCCTCTCAAAAAGGAGCAGAAGACCCCTTCGGAACATTCGATTGCGACCAAAAGGGGAGGTGCAAAACTAGGAGCCTACGTACCAAATTTCAATTTTCTAGGAATCACCGTTCTTGAGTTATGCGACATACATACGCACATCCGCACATACGCACATACATACACACATACAGACGTCACGAGAAAAGTCATTGTAATTAACTCGGGAATCGTCAAAATGGATATTTCGCGTGTGTATACGTTCTTAAGCACTTATCCACGTGTGATCGAGTCGAAAAAAAAAACTCGACATTCATTCGGGGGTGAGTAAAATGGAAATTAAGGTCGATTTTTGAGTGAATATTTTTTTTTTTTTTTTTGCGAATACAATACTTCCTTTTTTGTAAAGGAACAAAGCAGCCTTTTACATCACTGCCAGCACGTCAGGCACATGTGCTACTACTATTTTCATTCTAATGAGTTGAATCAACTTAAAGGAAATTGCCAAGCGCTCGCTCTATATGCGAGTAAACTAGTTGAGTCAACTCAGTTTAACAACGTTGGGAGCAGCTGCTCGAATAAATTCGTCTCAGTCCAGTGAAATGAGACATGCATTTTTTATATATTTTTTACGCACCCTTTTCCTTCAAGAAGAAAAGACGTTCAACTAAGTTGCTTCGTGTGCCCAGTCTAGTCAGTCAGATAATTGACAGGCAACTTGATCGGAAAGTTGATTCAACTAACCACCTTATGTGTAGGAGGTCTAAGTTCTCGTTGATCATTTGATTTGTAGTGTGTGTACAGTTGAACCTCGATTACCTGAAACTTTTAACCGAAACCCCGATGAACCGAAATTTATATTCTGGGATTTCAGCATTAAATCTTTTTTCTTCCCATCCTTCAGCTTAGTGTACAAAATAAATAAATAACTAAACAAGTAAAAAGAAATTGATGTAAAAAATTTCCGAAATCGATTGCGAAGAAATTGTCAACATCGATGGATAAAACAATATTGGTCAGACGAATTGGCTTCCTTTTGCATATTGTATCGATTAAACATTGATATAAATTTCCTTAAATGCATCATTTCTAAAGCAATGTAAACTAATACGTTTACGTATCACTAGATATAATAAATGTAATTATATTCATGGTTTTCATCCCAGGAATTCCTCAAGTATCTTTTTCAGAAGGAAAAACATATGTCATTAAAACAACTACAGGAAGTAAAAGATGAATTTCAAACTAGGGATGCGCTGATAATCAAATTGGCCTATTAACGAATAATCAATTGTTGATAATTAGCCGATAGATCAGCTGAGCCGATTAATGATCAAAATGGCAACTTCACCAATTTCTCTAACTTTTTTTTTCTTTTACGATTTTGACTTCAGTAACAGATTTTTTTAAGATTTATTTTTCTCCACTTTCCTAAAGTTCTACAAATAACTTCGAAACTTGATCCAATTTCTTTGAACCTTTTTCCGTATTATTGTTAATAAAGTTAATTATGTTAACTTGATGTTAACAAAATAATTCTATTAACGATAGTTAACTAGATAGGAACGCTTTAAAATATTAGGAGTAGTTTATTATTAGTAGGCTAACTTAGGAGCACTTTGTTTTTTTATTTTTTTTTTTTTTTCAATTTATAGTAGTCGTATTATCCGTGCCCTTTATGCTATAATAAAAATTATAAGGTTATTTTTAAGCACCATGCTAAAGGAGAAAAATGTCGACACATAAGAAACGTTGTAACATTATATACATGTGTATATTTATTCAAAGTAGAAAAAATTATTAAAAAATTACATTACTTCAACCATCAGTTTGTAAAAATATAAAAATAAAGTATGTACATATTTTTTTAAATTAAATGATATACAATAATAATTATTTTTTGTTGAATCAAAAATTAATATAAAGTTAAAGTTGTAATATGTATAATTTAGTCATATATATAGTTGGAAGCAACAAAATAACTGAAGGAAAAGAAAAATGTTGTTTTTGTCTGGGATTTGGGTATAATAATGCAAACTTAGAAAATAATTCTGATTTTTTAAAGAAATAAAGCTAAAACCTTCGGAAGCTTTTCTTTTTCATTGGAGAGAGTTAAAGAGCGGTTGCAGTGGGATCATATCCCGTTGGTTATTCCGTCACATTTTGTTTCATTAATAGATAAACGAAAGTAACATTAATGATATAAAAGCAAAAAGTATCTGCAGGCGGGCGATGTGAAAAGAGTGGGGAATGGAGGCTAGAAGATGGAATAAACAATAACTTGATATGAATATGGAACGAAATTTCTCCCGATTTATTGCAAACATATGCTTGTGGTGGGTGTGGTGATTCTTACTTATGTTTTTCGCAATGCAAAAGTCGTGGAATTTAATTGTTCATAAGGGTGTCAAATTATCATGTGAAATATGAGCTGTGAGAGTGTTAACCTTTAACAATTTTATCAATTTTACATTTTCTAAACTGTTTCTTTTGTTTTTGCTCTGTGCACTTTATACATATTATAATAATGTTTGCAGAAAATTACATTTATTAATTCTTAATAAATGGATTCATCATAGTTTCTTGTTAAAGATATACTTTAAAAATATTTCTGGATATAATTACTTCCGCCAATTAATCGGCAACATTTCGCCGATTATAAATAACTGGCACAGTGGCCGATTATGACGAAAGAAACTCTTCCGAGAGAGCGAAGTCTTATAAACGCAATACAGTATACCGTTGCTAACGTTATATACTATCATCATAGTACTTAATTGACGTTATTTTTTATGAATGAATAATGCAAATGCATTGAGATACAAGTACATTGTATTATTTATTTGACTTTGTGTAGGGTAGACTAAGCACGTTTACGCAGTGCTCTTTTTTCAAAACGAATTATAACTGAAAAGCTAACAGTCATAACAGATTGATTCTGCTCCCTAGCAAACACCCTCACAAGTTTTTTAGCATCAGTCGAGCTTCGGTCCAGCACGCAGAAAGAATAACCGAGTCGAGTAAAATTTGTGTTGAACGTTTTGAAGCTTATTGTGAATAAATAATACTTAATATATATATATATATATATATATATATATATATATATATATATATATATATATATATATATATAAAATAGCAGAATTTTACCCTTATTTGAGAATTGTATTTTCATGAACTGAAATGTTATTTTATTTTTTTTTGCACGTTGAAAAAAAATCCAAACTTGGCGACGGGTTAAGTTTATGCGTTGACGTCGGAGCACCTTAACGCACGTTCTTCTGTGCCTTACTTAAACGTGCCCCTGACAAGTTTTTCGCTCTAAACGGTCTCAAACCTTTTTAGTATTTTCCGGCTATTTAGAGTTAAAGTTTACCATTTAATTTTTAATTAAGTTACAAATTCGTGTCTTATAGCTTACATAGTGTACATCTTCATACACAGCCCCTGTATAGATAGTACATCTTCATACTCCTTTAGCTTCAACATTATACATTATTTAGTCTGTAATAAATTTGCTTTATTTCAGCTATGGTAAGACATGATATTCAAAACACTAACAGAACCACGTTAGGTGTCAAAATACACGTGCCCCGTCTCCGGGCACGTTTACGCAACCTACTTATGTTTAAAAATATTTTTTTTTAATGGTTAAAAATACAAGATGAACAGCAGCTGAATATACCAATTTTGACTACAACAATTGTTTCATAAAACCGCAGTGTCTAAAATTTCCTTAAATTTATCGAAAAAAATCAGCGTAAACGTGCCCGGGTATACCGTACTCATATTGCATACATTTTACAATAATTGCTGTATATTTTGTGGATTGAAAATACAACGTATTTCTTTTGATACCTAAAGTTTCAGAAAACTGTAAGTCGCGAAATCTTTCTAGTATGTGTCCTGTAATATAGCCCAATATAGCCTACATTGCCATCGTCTTCACAAAAACAATTCTAAGCGCTAACCAATGGGCGTGTGCAAATTATTTCAAAGTCACATGTTTACCCGGATAAGATTGAGCAATTGTCACCACTTGATAGGCCGAAGAAAGAAAAAAGCTGTTTTTCGTACATTAGTCTCAAGATCAGTAACCCAATTAAATGACAAAATAATCAAGGAAAATCATGCAATTTGAATTTCGGTCACGTGTCTTGGATTTAAGAAACATAGAAAAGATTTAAGCCTCAATAGTTGACTCAACAGGGAAATGCTCAAGTGTTAATTTTACTTTCTACCCATTTTACGGCTTTAAAAGAGTCAATACATCAGAATTAAGGTTTAAGAGGAAGTTGCTATACGGGTTTTAAAGGTTTTGACATGCATTTGAAATTTTTACTGTAGAGTTTTCGATAATTTGAATTCAATAAAGACATTATTGTTTGGAAAAATATTGTCTTATTAATAGTAGGGGAGAGTGTTGTACCTTGGTAAACTTTTCATATTTTAATTTTTAACGCCAATTATTAAAATCAAAATTAAAATCTAAAAGTGACATTAAAATACCCCAACATATTTATCTGCAATGTATTTTTTAAAATTCAGACAGTTTGAAAATAAAATATTGCCAGCCATTTAAAGTAAGAGTTCCAAACTGTCCCAAGGTACAGCATCCTATTGTACCTTGGGACACAACCTGTTATACCAAGTGGCACTCTGCATGATTCAGGAAATAACCATATATAATTGAGTCAATTTTGTTCCGAAAAACAATTTTTTTTTCATGGTAATGAATTAAATTATGAATAAAGAGCAGTAAATCATAAATAATGAATTATGTATGATTACCAGTATTAAATGTGCTTAAAAGACTACATCATGTTAGAAAATTGTTAGAACCACGCATATGTTGCACCTTGAGATATGTCCTAAGGTACAATATGTTTGGCTGTCTCGAGGTACAATCACCTCGTGATTTAATAAAAACCAAAATGGTGGTCAATCTAGATGCACTATCATTGTTTTCTCTTAACCAACATATTTAAAGTACTTCTCATTAACAACAAAATAAAATTCAGATGATAAGGTTTATAAATACAAAGACAGAACATGAAATAAAAATGAAGAAAATATTTACTTTGGATTTATTAACTTTTCTTTCTTTCACAAAATTAACAATTTAACTATTTTGATTCCGATCAATACTATTGCACCATTTAGTGGTAAAGGTTACTAGTTAGAGATTACTAAAAACATAGCTGGTAAAAATAGATTCTTAGTTATTTTTTACCTGTATAAGAAGTTTCTAACATCAGGAACCATATAAGGATCAAATTTCTGCGCAGGTTGTAATGTCAATCCTTTCATAAGGGGATCCAGTTGACCATCATAGAGCTCGAATGGGAAGAAAAAGTAATTCCTCAACATGATCCCGGAAATGTGACCGGAATGCTCCTGAATTTCACTAAACAATCCATCAATGAGCGTGTGACCGAACCTGTAAGCTGCTGTTGAAAATTCGTTGATCATTGTTGGTTCCATTTTAGAGTTGTATTGAGTGAAACCGGACTCAAGCACCCAAAGGCTGTAGAAATCCATGTAATGAGAGCCTAAAACAACGGGGAGATATTCTCCAAAAACGACCATCTGTAGCTGGGCTGCCAGAATTCGCCTGAAACAAAAGTTAAAAAGTGATAAACCACTGCTTCAGTTTAAATCAATTTATTATGCAATTTATTTTAATGTGTTTAAAAAGAAAAGCATTAAACTTTAAATCAATAGTTAAAATTAGTTTAAAGAAAAATCATCTAAAGAAAAGCACTATATTTAAATTTTACAGCATTTCACACTTTCAGTTGATTTGACACTCAATTGTTCTTTTTTTTTCTTTTTTAATATTAAACTTTTATGGCAGATACAATTCAATTTAACTAAACCACATGGGAGAAAAATTCCAAAAGGAGAAAATGCATTTGCTGACACAAATTAGGCTTACACAATGTAATAATTCATAATATTGTCGATAAGTTCTTTTTCGAGTTTTTGTGCTATCAGTATAGTTAAAACATGGGTCTTTTCCACAGTGATAATTCCTTTCAAGAAACAGCTTTATATGGCACTGATGTTTTCATAAGTGCTTTTTGCTATTGATATGCTAATGGTACAATCACTAGTCAACAAAAATTTTTTTTGCCTGCATCCTGGTTTTAAATATTCAATTCCTGCTAATTTTGGGTCGAGAAAAAATATGGTAGTGAATTTTTTATTAGTTCTTGTTTTCAAGATATATGAAAACCTACTGGAGTAAGATGCGCAGCAACCGCTCTTTAATTTAAAGGTAACGTTAAAAAGGGAAAAAATCCTCTGCAATAAATGTTATTAAACAATGCTCATTTTTCGGAAAGCAGTGATTGCTTCATTTTCGATTGCCTTTTTAACGTGAAAGAAGGACTATCTCTTGTAGTAGTTCAGCAGCATTTGGCGAACAATGCCAGCAATGGCGAGCAACTCAGCTCAATGACCCTGAAATCTGCGTTCCAATGTAAAGATATCTTGGTGAAAATTTTCCTCATGCTCACTGATTATAGCTTTAGTTTTTAAGCAAAAAACCTTGGAACAAGTGAACAAAATAAAGTTTCAGAGACACATCATTCAACAATGGTCTCAGAACTTCCGCAGAGATTGTTTGACCATCTGTCTTTTGTTCTCGTCTTCTCTGCTGCTTAGAAATACTTGTAATACACCCTTAAAGACTTCCTGTTTTTTTTTTCTCTCCTCGCAATTTGTTTTTCAAAAACAGTGATTTTCATAATTACGCGTATTTGTAGGGATGATAAAAATTCTCTCCTTAACCTTAGTTTCAATATATCTTGGAAATATCCCTCTAAGGTATCGGAAAAATGTCTCTGTTCACAGCTTTCATGAAGTTCTTCATTTTTCCGAGCAGAATGAGCATGGGTGGAAGCGGAAATGAGTGAATCTAATAGAGGCTGATTTTGGGCATTTCTCTTCCCAGAATTTAAATCTCTTGAAGTCCATTTCGGTTTTCAGGTAGTGAGATCTTCTATCCAAACTTGGGGTCGAAGTTTAGAAGGCAGTTAGTCCCATAAGATATGTTTCTATCTGGCGCATTAGTGAGAATTCACTATCCTAGTTGGCCCTGTATCTTGAAAACTAGAGCTAATCTCAACTTTTTGCGGTAACTTTCGTGTTGAGCGAAGCAACATACTTCGGAAATAGCCATTTTTGGTGTTTAATATTAGAATGGTTATTTGAACAAAAAAAAAAAAAACTATGTAAGTCAAAAAATGAAATGTTTAATGCACTAGTACTTTACAATTTTTCATTATTTCAAAATCAAACGGTATTAAACATTAGAATAGAAAAACTTATACGAATGATATCAAAACATATCTTTTCCTGAAAAATAACATAGTCGTACAATACCTGGCTTCCCAGAAAATTGTTTCGTCGTCCCAGTGGGGATTCACATGTTTGAGTCCATCACAAATTCTGTTGTGTTGCCTCATCCAGATTGTGTGAAGTGAGGTCAGAGCTGGATGTTGATTTACTCTAGCATCACCTACGGCAAATAAAATACATGGATTACTTTTTCTAGTTAAAATGATCAAGTAATTTGAGTCAAAGTAGTTTATCAAAGCAGAAACAAAAAATAATTCACAATGAGAAGATGGAGACAATTACTTCAATGCCATAGCAGGCATTGTGTCACAATAAACCGCCAATACTAAAATTTTACTCACATATTATTTCTCGTGGGGGGGGGGAAACCGTCGGCAAACAGTTGAACAGTTGAAGCTCGGATTCCTTCCCCTCTAAAGTAATGTTAATTTTATGCTAGTATTATATATTTATGCTATTGTATAATAGTTACCTTATGGATCTCAGCCGCGTATCATGTACCAACACCGCTCTTATATTAAGAAGAAAAGAAAGTACTGTATTTGGATATGAGCCCAACTTATAAAATATAATTGAAAAATTAGATATTTATGGGTGTAACGCTTAAGTAACCAACATTAAAGTAACAGGGGTAAAACATAATTTACCGAATTTAAAGAAAAAATAGCCCAATAAAAATTGTGACAATTTTTTTTAAAACTGATTAGAGTATGTAATATACGCTATGTAGAATCTTATATAATGTCAAGTGTTGATGCAATGTTAATAACGTTATGTAACAAAAGTTATGTGACAGTGTTAAGTAAATGCCGTTAAAATAGACATTTTTAAAATTCGTCATTCATGGCACGACCACCCACAAACGCCAAATCCTTCTGCTCCAGATGTCACCAGCCACCCTTAATTGCAGCTAAAATCGTCTCGTTCTTATACCAACGGAAAATAAAATCCTCTTCTACAGCATTCCTTAGCGCAGCTATGGATTTCTACGTCTTCTAGTGCAATATATGGACAGGCCATAATAATTTTCTTCAGATTGTTGCATTTGTCAAAAAGGATTCAAAAGAAAAATTGCTTATAAAATATTTTGTAGTTATTTTTTCAGTAAAATGGTTTTATTCGTTCATTATGTTTAAGTTAAAAATACAGCATCCACTCCTATTTTAATAACGCTTTACGATGTTGCTTTTGAAGGTTAACATAGTTGAAACATTTTTGACACTACACCAAAACATTTCAATTGCTTTACTTACAAGAAAACGGTACGGACTTGTTTTTCCAGAAAAAAAAATAATAATAAACATGGTTGCTATATACGTCAAGTGCGTACAGTATCCGGGTAAGACTAGTTTTTCAAAACTTTCCGGTTTTCAAGCTATACGCTAATGAAATAGAGCATCTAATAGCGTATTTCGATGGCGTAAGTTTCGGTGAATCGATAGGATGTGGAAAATTTTCATGCATCTTTTAAATATTAGAGCGAAATTGGGACTTGTACTCGTACCTCATTCATGGGCACCGAATTAAATATGGCAATTTAAAAATAATACACTAATTAAGAAAATGATTACTGACAACTAGAAAGTATTTTGTTTTACTTTTTAAATATTAGAACGAAATTGGAACTAGTAATCGTACCTCATTCATGGGCATCGAATTTAATATGGGAATCTAAAAATAATACGATAATTAAAAGAATGACGACAACTAGAAAGAACTTTAAGTGTAGCATAGTTAATTAATCGGCCCCTAATATACAAACTCCGCTGCGGAGCTGTATTTCGTTTATTCGCTAAGGTCCGGGACTCATGCTATTGAAATATAACATTATATATTTGCTATATTTCAATCTTGTAAATCTCAAAAACAGGAAAGTTGCAAAAATTTGACAACAACTATCGAATTCAGCGTACTTGATTTAAATAAGAACCATGTTTCGTTTTTTTTTTCTTTCTTCTCTTTTCTTTTCTTTTTCCGAAAATACTAATCCATACCGCTCTATCGTTGTAGGTGCGGTGTCAAACACAGCGAGCATGATTTATCTATTAAAACGAATAACTTGATGTTTGAAAATGAATAAGCTTATCATTTACTGCTGTATTTTATTTTATTTTTAATTTTAATTTTATTTTTATTTATTTTTTTTTAATTTTAATTTTAATTTTAATTTATTTTTTATTTATTTATTTATTTATTTATTTTTCAAGTTTTGAGGAAACATTTTGAAAGGCTCATGCACTCTTTTAAAAGTTTGCATTTTATTCTATTTGCCGTGAAAATAAGAAAAAAAAAGAAAAATAAATACATACGGGACTCGGCTAAATGCTTTGACAACGATCAATGCCACATTAATAGTTTTATGCGTCACTTATAGATGGCAGCAGTAGAGCTCACAATTTTATCTTCCGACACCGGTTGCTTGATTATGTCCATAAGCGTGCGGCTACGGGGTTTTTATGGGTTGTTATTTCAGTTCTCGATGTGGTTTTTCCACTTATCATTCCCTTTAGCATTTAACCAAGAAAAAACACTGAGGTTAATACGGAAGAAGTTTAACACGGAAGAAGAATAAAAAAAGCGTTTTATCTTCATTTTTCTCGTACTTCAGAGAACGAAAATGACTTCTTTTATAATCGATTCTTAAAATGTTTTCTTTGAAAGCATTTGAAACCCCCACTTTTGGGGTTAATATTATCCCCTGAATTCTAGTTTCAGTAGTGCTCAAAATTTTACTGCGCTCCGCACGCCAGTGACTAAATTAACGCTTTAAAACATTTTCAAGCCCGTTTTTAACAATTAAATTTTCAATTACATTTATTGATCCCATTGTTCTGAATTGAAGTTTCTTTCATTATTCATTTCACATTTTTTTACAAAGGTTATAACACTAATTTCTGGTAAACGTTAATTTCTGGTAAACGTAATCAAAGACTCGCACGCTGCGAAAGATTTTTGTGGTCAATTACTTTGCCGTTAGATGGCAGCAGTGAAAAAAACCTCAGTCTCAAGAAAATCAAAACGAACTTGAGCGAAATTACATATATTCAGTTCATGTTTTTAAATACGTTTCAATCGCAACTTTTTTGTATTATTTTGTCTTGTAGGAAGAACTATATTTAATCTGTGCAATTTTTTTGACATCAAAAAATATCATGTTTATTAATTTAAAAACATCATTTTTTTTAAAAACTAGACCCAATAAAGCAGTGAAAGTAAACGAAAATTTTAGTAAATTTTAAACTGCGAAGTTATAACAATCAAAATTCACAATTGAAAAATTTGAAGAAAAAAACACTGATGAGATTAAGCATCATATAAATTCTGCATAGTATAATTTAATACGGGAAAAGGATGAAGAATTGAAATGGAATAAAAACTATTATAGTTCATATTTTCAGCCAGAAATGACGCTTTTCTCGTTGCACCATGAATTCAACCACCGATTCAAAGTATTTCAATACCAATGCGACGAATTTCAAGTTAAATCAATTGATCAATACCTCAACTGTATCGGTTTATTGTAAAAACGCCTTTCAATGCAAACAGCTTTAGAAGCTTGCAGGAGTCATTTTCCAACAGGACAATGCTCGGTCATACACAGCAAGGGTGTTATTGGGCTTTCTCCCCACATTATCAGTTTCTTTAGCCTGCCCAATGGCCTGCACAAATCAAGCATATCTGGGATCATTCGAGACGGTCAATCGGACGTCCTATGAGTCTGATAAAAGTAGTAACGCGTTTTACAGTAACTGTGGTTCGAGATGACGTAGGACACCGTACGACACTGATATACTTCAATGCTCGACAACATCGCCTCGTACAGTCAAGATAGAGATGGCTCAACGGGGTACTTAAACCTCGATTCATTTGGGGTTTTTTTTCCAGTAATAAATAGTCATTTTGCTTTCAGTTTGTAATCATTTTCTAATATTAATCCTGTTGTCAAGTGTGTAAAATTTCGTTTCGTTCTGATAACTCGTACGTGGTGGGTCGATTTTTCGTAATATTGTGTATTATTGTTAATGTTATTTTGAAATGGATTTTTCACGAACAGTAGGTATATGATGCAACCCATTTTTACGATTTCTGTTGCCTTAATTTATTTTTTGACAACCCAAAACAAACATTCGTATGAGTTTTGAGGGACCAGTCCGCGTGCTCTTTGCTCAAAAATGATCATCCGTTTCAATTAAAAATTTGAAGCAAAAATACTTTCAAATACAATCGGGGCATCAGTAGCGCACACAGGAATTTTCAAATGGGGGCGAAGGTCCCGGATCGAAAGTCCACCTTTCTCACAGTATATCCCAACACGCAGCCAAACATATTCTTTTGATTTAATTGATTGTCGGATACAAAAAACATAAAAAAAATATCGAAATATTAATTAGCATCAATTAATAAAATTAATTTATTAATAGCAAATACTAATTTAAAATACAAGAAAGCATAAAAATGAATGTATTTTTTTTTCTCAAAATTAAAATAAAAACAACGAAGCAAAATCATCATTATAGAACAATTTATGTTCGCATGCAGTGAAATTTTGCAGGGATGGAAAGAGAGAGAATATAATTTATTTTTTCATTTGTTAAATATGAAGTTATAATTACCTTCGCTTGGAAATTTTTTTACGTACTATATAAGGCATATAGTCAATCAAAAAACTCATGGGCGATTTGAGGGGTTCGAACCCCCTGAACCCACCCCTTGTGTGCACCACTGTCGGGGCTAGACAAAGAGTCAAGATTTATCTTTTAATTAAGTATATAATTTCATTACATCCAGATAGTGAAACTTAAATTGCCACTATATTCAGCACACGAGTAATAACTAGTTTATGTTAGTTTATTTAGATAGCATATGCTATGTTCGAAACGCCAACTTTTTGATGTTTAAAAATAAGAAGAATCTACATCCAGTGGCGTAGCTAAGGGGGGGGGGCGGAGGGGGCGATTCACCCCGGGTGGCACTTTTCTAGGGGCAGCAAGTTGGCCCTTTTAATGTGGAAAAATTAAATGTATTTTCCAAATAAGGAAATTATGGTTTTAATCTATTACTGCAGGCAAGAAAATATCTTCTTAAAGCACTCGAAAGGACAAAATAACTTTTCTGGGACATAATGGACAATTGAAGTATTTCAGTAATTTTCAATTATTCCAGGAAAGTGACACCACAAACAAAGAAAAGTGCGGCTCAAGTCCTTTCAAACCAAACTTTCCCAGAAAAATATGCGTGTTTCAACACTCAAATTTACACTCAAATTTATGATCGAAAGCTCGATAATAATAAGAAATTCTCTACCTGATTTGAGCCGGTCTTTTCTTCGTTTGCGGTGTCATTTTATTGGAATAATTGAAAACTAAAGGAATACTTCAATATTCCATTCTGACCCAGAAATGTTATTTTGTCTATTTGAATGTATTATGAAAAGTGCACGGTATTTTTTTTTTTTTTTTTTAATCTGTTATTTAGGCTTCAGATGTTAACTTCAGGAAGACGAAAGCAATGAACTTTTCCAATGTTTGTTATAAGAAAAAGCTAACACAGGATTTTAAGTTTAGAGTTTCTTGAAGTACTGCTCGTGAAGCAAAAATTTCCTTTTTTTTTTTCTTTATGAAAATGGTGATAAGAGTAAGAAAAAGAGGAGGAGGTAAAAATGTTGCACGAAACAATTTATTGCTTATCACACTTTATATGCTTCAGAGTTTGCTTTGATTTCCCACTCTTTACAAGATTTCTCTTCTTCAATCGAAATATAAGGGATTACCATTTTTTCGTTTTTGAGAGTAGATAATCTATCCGACAATTTTAGATCACATCTTAATCTGTTCCTTATAGAAGGTGAGCGAATTTCATTTTTCAACATTTGGGTTGGACTCTCAACTTATCCAAACATAGTCTAAAATGCGTTTTAAAGTATTCAGTTTCAAATAATTCCGGTTGGGAACCTCTCTCAACCCCACTTTAATATCTTATCCCTTTTCCTGATATCACCAAAGGTAGTTTAGAAATACGTTTTTAGACCTCAATGTTGGAAAATTTCTGGGCAGAACCCCTAACCCTACTGTTTCCTTTAACGTAAAAAACGCAGCAAAAAAGTATATATTTAGACTTTAATTCTGAAAACTTTCCGGGAGAAAACTCTCACCCTCTCTTCTAAAGTCTCAACATCGAGCATAAAATTGCGTTTTTAAAGCTTCGATACTTCAATATCAATTTGTGAAAACAGCACTTAACCCTGGTCCTTGATCTCCTAAAGAGAATCAAATATAGCCTAATACGTTTTTCGGACTTTAATTTTGGAATTTCTCCGAGACAGATACCTTAGTCGCTCTCCCCTTCTTCCCTAACGTCTCCAAAGATTAAAACTGCGCTTTTAAAACTTCAATTTTGAAAACTTTCCGAGGGAAGAACTCTTCACCCCTTTTCCTTGCGTCCCCAAAGATAGCCCAAAATTTTCTTAGAAATTTGCGTGAGTAGGAGAGCTGTCTAACCCTTCCTTCTGACAGATAGTCTAAAATGAACTTCAGCTTTAAGAATGATTTTTAGAGAGAAACCTCTTTCTGTCCCCTCTTCTTCCTAACATTATACAACAAAGCCCAAAGTCGGATGTCAATTACGGATATTTTACAGGAGAGAACCGCTTGGTTTCACAACATTTTTTGAACCATTAAGGAACCTCTCAACGTCACCAAAGACAGCCTAGATTTGCGTTTTTGAGACTTCGGTGCCGAAAAATTTCCAAAGAAAGAAGCCAAACTTTCCCTTTCTAACCAAACCACCAAAGATGCCTTTAAAATTGATTTCAATTTAAAAAATATTTCAGTAAGAAACCTCAGCATCCCTCTCTCCCATAACGCCTACAACTGCTTTCGAATACGCAAGCAATTGCGTTACCAAAGATAGCCTGAATTGCATATTTCATGCTTAACCATTTTCGCATTGAGTATCCGACCATTCCCGATTTCTTTGACCTCTTCTAAGTAGCCTTAGCTGCATTGTAAAATTTCGTAAAATTTCCTTTCGTTGCCCACCGATCCCCTAACGTCAACAAAGAGACTAATTTTAAAAAAATCGTGAGCAAATCCAACACGCCCTTTTTAATAACTTTACTAAAATTGCAGTTTTTGACTTAAATTTAGCAATTTTCTCCAAGTGTGGGCCCTATTCTCTTCTCCCTATTTTTCTTTTTAAACTACATAGAGAATAATAAGGTCTTATTTTTTCTTCAATTAAATTTCTAGTTTTAATTTGAACACGTTTGACAGTTTTGTGTATGAGCTATTTCTCAACGAAAGGGCAGCAAATATAGGAACCGCCCCCGGGCGGCAAACACTGTAGCTACGCCACTGTCTACATCTACGTTAGACACAAAAATGATATTCTGTTTGTGTAGAATTTTAGTCACAAAACAGTGCCACGCACTGTTTGTTTGTAAAAGATAAAAGTTATTCTTTTATACTTTTTAGAATGAACCGAGAAAGTGGTTCCAGCGCAAAATTTGTTTTCCAAAAAGATGATAACAATGTTTTCATTCATTATTTACCTGCACGGAAGCAAAACAGATTTCTCTGTGGAACGCTGCATTCATCTTTCTTTGCATCAGCAGTCTGAGGTAGCAAATCACCAGTGTGAGGAACTTTCGTAACTATCAATTTACCTAAAGACATAATTTAAAAAAATATATACAACACATTTAACTAAACAGAAATATTTAACTAATTTTGTTTAAAAAAGAGATACACAGCAAATTCGTTTCTTATATAAACAATCAATATCATGCTCTTGTCTAAAAGATGAGTAGCAGTTCAGCTAGTCAGCCATGCAGCGCAATATTTTCTTCATCCAGTGCTTCAATAATTTTTAACCATTAGTTTAAATGTAAAAAATAAAAATTAAAAACGCTGCAAGTTTAATTGCCATTTTTTGTCCCAAACTGAAAACTAAAACCGATAACCGTCATATCACCATATTCCATTGATGAATGCTTAGTAAGTTAATTAAAGCTTTAATTAAAGAAAACGATATCTGCTGGCGATTTTGTGATATAATTATACATGGCAAATTCCATTTACAAAAAAAGAATGAAAGAAAAAAAACAGTAAATTTTCATTAATATGCCGAAATTGCGTGTTTATCTGAGGGTGATCCACATTTCAATATTCTAGAATACATAATTTTAAAATTTACTGCATTGGTTTTCCTAAAAAGTGCATGGTAAGTTTTGTATAAATGCATAAGTTTTCTAAATAAATTTTCAATTAACAAACAAAATTTTTTTTTTGATGAAGCTCATTTTTCAAAACTATTCCACTTAAAGGTATCACATTTAAAAAAGTTTGCAATTGAAAATTTGCTGTTTTGAAACTATTCAAATAAGAGTATTGTATCATGAAAGGATTAAGAATGTTTATTACAAATCAAAAAGGTTAGACTTAATGGGCATTTCTTCTCCAACTTCGAGAAGGTTGAAGTAAAACGAGATCATTAAGCAAATAGAAAAAAGCGAGACGCAGGTAGTTTTATGAACAGATACCTTCAGTTTTTTTAAACGTAAAATTTAAGCAGGAACATAAAATATAGAAACTATAAGATATAGAAGCGACACATTTAAAATTTACGCGCATTTTCATTCGTTTTACTAGCCAGTTCAGAAATCACTCACTGGGCGGAGATTCATCTGCTTATAAAAGTCTTTACCTGTTCATAAATCATCATGCAAAGTAATATGCTGAAACCCCCCGGCTCCAGGGGAGTCGACTACCCCCGCGCCTCTCCCCTCGCCTCTTCACTGCGCCCTTGGTATTCATGTTCTTAGTAAATGAATGAAAAAAAAAATATGAGAAAAAAAGTAAAGAAGATAGAATGAAGTGAAGTGACCCAATTATACAGCGATCGGTTAAGATTTAGTTTCCGCAACAAAGTTCTATACTACTAACCAACATTTTGACTAAAGCCTATGATTTGGAGGCTTCAAGTATGAAATAAAAAAAAATATATTATATATACGTATAAAGTAATAAAAATAAAGCAAATAAATAAGCAACATTTAATGTAGGTTATCAAGCAAAATACAAGCACAGAAATTTGTAATACTATTTTCAGTTACAAAAAGAAAAGAAAATACAAACACGAAATGTGTTCAGCATAGCAAATGTATGCCACCTCAACTATCTAAACAAGCTCGTAAAGTTGCAATAAATAAAAAGAAAGTTTCAGAAAAAAACCTATTTATCAAACGACTTTCGCTACGGCAAAGGACTTTGAGATGACACAAAACGCACACACACGCATCTAAACAGCACAGAAATACGATTTAAAACTTGTTTGAAAACTCCCCAGGCACGTTTTTTTTTTTTTTTTTTTTTGAAACCAAATAAAACGAGGGATTAGTTGCGAACAGTTCTGGGAATGACTTAGAACTCTGCGCAAAGAACGTATTGGAATAATTTGCGATTTAAGAGGACTTTTTGGCAGGCCCGTCATTTAAGGTGGTTAGAAGGGGTCAGTTTCTCTCCCCCCTCTGATTTTGAGATATTTTTTTTACAAAAGGTGGCGTGGTTTCAACGTTATCCGGTAAAATTTGCATTGAGTGCACAACTTTTAACCCCTTCTGAAAAAAATCGGAACGAGGCGTTTTTTGGGACTGTGTTTTTCCTCTACAGTAAACTTCCGATTATACGCGAGTCAATCAAAAATCGGGAACATACAATTTTACAGTTAAAACAGTAAAAAGCAAATACCATTGGCTGCTTTTTGTCTAAAAACTAAATTTAAACTCAATTGTTTTTGTTTCGTTTATTTATTTATATTTTGTGCTTTCTTCATCGTACATACTTGTTCTTTATTAATGTTAAGTTTTGTTGTGCAAAAATACAAATCATTTTTGCTACTGTATATATTTTCACTGTTTGAAGCAAATATTATGCATCAATACAGCTAAGTTTTTGAGGAAGGACAATTTTTACCTTATTTGCGCCTCATTTTAACATTTTTGAGGTTTATCCGCGATTTTTATTATCTGTGGCACTTGTGCCACTTAACTCCGCTGATAATCGGAGATTTATTGTATTTGAGTTTTGGAGCTTATGTTGTTCATGTTATAAGAAGTTTTGGGATGTACTTTTACGATAGTACGGGCTTTGAAGGTTTTATTCCTTAAAAAATGAAGACGCTTAGGGGGTCCTTGACCAAGTGGAGCTTTTAACAAAATACTCGTTTACTTTATCTAAAATATGTGTTACCGTGAATGACTGACATTGGAGAATGTCGGCTTACGCCGATGTCAGTCTTTCGACGGTAACTTGGGTATGTGAATATTGATACTCACCGGCTAATGTCGACATTTACCAGATTTTAAACTTTTAGCGTTGGATTTATGTAAAAAAAATCGTAATTCCCATCAAAATATCATGTTCATAATCTACCAAAGAAAACGAAATTACGCAAAATTTAGTTGTTTTCTAGGGTACAACGTGGAAGTTGTAGTTGGAAAAACCGAATGCACAATGATGTCTTTCAATAACATTCTTTGTGACTAATGTATCCCCGCTGGTGAGGAAAATAAATTGCTTAAGCAAAAAACTCTTTTTTTTTCCTATAATCTTTACATTAACCAACTGCATCTTAGGCTGATTAAAAACGTGGGATCTTTCTCTAGGTTTTCCCTAGAATTCCCACATTTATGGCCTCCACACTTATTATATTGATTGTCCGATCATGCTGATGGCCCTCTTCCAGTTTATTCTAGCTTATAAATATAGTATAGTAGTACTAGAGAAAAAGTGTCATCTCAACTTTTTTCAGCCCTGGCCCATTCTCTACTTGGGCCCAAGTGTCGTTGTAACCCCCCAGTCTGTCCCATGGGGGGTATTGCACTCACATTTATTTTGCTTTCAAAGTTATTGTAAGGTTGGTAAAGACTGTTTCTATTTCCTTCACGCTCATAACTACCCCAATTACCCTACATATATTCCAACATTTAAAACTGTAGTGTAAACCATTACAAAGAATGACGCTTAATAATTCAAAGAGAAGTAACGCTTCGTCGATGACTGAAGTCCTATACTGTCATAACAATGTTTAAAAGGAACATTAGGAAGAGTAAAAGTTATGCTACAAAAATTATTTCGATAGTTTACGAAATATGTGA
Organism: Uloborus diversus; assembly: GCF_026930045.1. Taxonomy (NCBI): domain Eukaryota; kingdom Metazoa; phylum Arthropoda; class Arachnida; order Araneae; family Uloboridae; genus Uloborus; species Uloborus diversus. The sequence goes on along the minus strand of NC_072735.1, from coordinate 63,259,568 downwards.
TGTACCTAAACCCATATATATTTCAAAGTAAAGTATGGCAAATATTTATAATGTCTCTAAAACTTAAAAAAAAAAAAAAAGTTTTGTGTTCTCATATGATAACTGCAATAAAAATTACTTTACAGAACCCGTAAAAATAGGGGGGGGGGGGAGTCTCTTAGAGATTCATTTTTAGCTTTGCAGAGTTTCTCGATAAAAATCTCGCGATTGGTTTACTATTATTTCTAAGCGAATTTTACGAACTGCGGCGACTATAGCTAAGCTGACGCTGAATTTAACCTTTCAAGCGCCGTAATTGGTGACTATCACCTATATATGATGCCACGTTTCAATACTTTCATTCCTGTACCACCCATATGACGACGTCCCAATACTTTAATAACAATACAACCGTTAAAAAACAAATATTTTCCTTTATCGTTCCAAAAGAAATATAAGTTCAAAAGTACAATTAAATGAATAATTTATGTACATTTTTAACATATGCCATTGAGATAAGTCTCAAACTACCAAAGTTTTTGCAAAAATATTTCTTAACTTTAAATTTTCTCGGAATAAATATCTCGCTAGATCTTTGAACTTCAGTCAGTATTATTCCTTTATGCATGCTTACATTAATTCACCGTCAAGTAATTAAAGGATAAATACAATGACATTATTTAACTTTCAAAACACATTGTACACATGCAACATACATTAACATTCAGTAACTCTTTTATTACTTAGAAACTTTGCGAAGTAAATAAATATTAAATATCAAAAAGCGAAGCATTGTGTATATAAAACAATGGGTGTGTGCTCTAATTTCATTTTAGGAAACTTTCTTTACGATTGGTAAATGCTGAACCGAATCCTGTTAAAGCAGTGAGAATGGGTTTATTCACCTTTGTTTTGTCTGACGTAACAAATTTAATGTGATACAATCTTTACATAATTTACGTTCATTCAATGCCACACGACATTTTTTTTTTGTTCGTTTGACTTCAATTGTGAAACAAAAATAACGCAATGTTCGTCGCGGATTATTGTGAATTAAGAAACTTTCGCTTTGATTTTCCAGGATTTTTTTCATATATCATTCAATATTTCAAATTATTATTGTCGTTATTGTTGTTACTATTATTATTATTATTATTTTTATAATTATTATTATTATAAATTATTATTATTATTATTATAACTTTTTATTATTATTATTATTATTATAACTTTGTATTATTATTATTATTTTTATAAACTTTTATTGTTATTATTATAACTTTGTATTATTATTATTATTATTATTATTATTATTATAAATTTTTATTATTATTATTAATTATTAGTATGGTATGGCTAATATTAGTAGTACTATAATGTACAAATAGGGTTTTGATCATTATCTGTAGCTCAGGGTGAATTTTCTGTTCATGAAATAATAAAACCAAATGAAATAGCGCTTTAAATGCAATTTTGGTCATATATGACTATACACAGCGTATTCCATTTGACCTGATAAACCCCTTGTTTCGCAACGGTTAGTCCTAGATATGTATTTCCAATTGCAAAAATGCCCCCCTCCCTCCTTCATGAACGAACCTACGGTTTTGGGTACGCACAATTTCTGAAACTGCTTGGATGTCAATAAAAAGCACCAAATCAGATAGGAATAAGACACCTATTAAGGCATAAACGTTACAAATTGTTTTCCTAAGTAATGAAAAGAAATAGTTATTTAACATTTATTTTCGGAAAAAATTAATGATCTGAAAATACTACTGAAATCGTTTACATTTTACGGGGGTGGGGCATAACCCCCATTATCCTCCCCTTGTATCCGCCACTACCTGTAAGCTCTGCACTCGCTCTAACAAAAATATCAACATTCTCTTAGACACCTCTGCTTCTTGCTACGTCTTTTAATATATTTGAGTAATTCCATAACACTTACCATCTCGAAAGGACCTCAGTGATTCAGTCTCGTTTTCTTGGTTTCCGTAGACTGTTGAAGCATCTACGAAAGAAGTCAGCTGATCCATCTGCTGACGCGGACCTGAAACAATAAATACCAAAAGATTAGCCATTTCATTAGTATAAGTTCGTTAGAAGCGCTTTTATTATATGATTATGAAATTTATCACTGAAAAATAGCTACATAGGGGAATTCTGGTACAGTACAGTCTGGTGCTGTAGAACATTTTTTAGTTAGATTTTTCCATTTTTTATAAGCATTACCGTACCAAAATAAAACTTCATGTTATACTGTTAATATTTCGTGTATAATAATGATTTTAAACCTTTGCTGACTAAAGCTTGACTATAGGAGTCTACCTACAGGATAGACCAACAATGGGATTGTTTCCATCAGTCAAAAGTAATCACTGAAGTTGATAGAATGAGCAAAACAATAAATAATATTAATAATAATAATATGGAGCTAGGAAAACCTTTTCTTTTCAAAACGTTTAATTTTTAATTAATTTTTCTAAAATGTCTGTTTTTCAAATAAAGCATGGTCTTTCTGACGTCACAAGTGATGAACTTTTTCGCGTAGTCCACTAGCGCACTGAATGCTGACGCTTGCTGTCTGCCGTGTTTCCAGCTTATAATAATTAAGAAGCGAATTAAATATTGCGCTCTAAGCTTGCTATTCCCCATATCGTTGACAGTCCATGTGAGTAAAGATGTGAATTAAATATTGCGCTCTGCGATAATGGGATCAGTGAATGGTATTTCATTACTTGTAATGTAATGTGCAGAAGCTTAAAAGATGAAATTGAATCTGCGCGCTTATTGAAGTTTTTTTAAAAAAATTATAACTTTGTGAAATTATTTAAAAAATGGTCAGATCCTATGTTTCTAAGCATGCTATTTCAGAAAAAAAGTACTTTCAAAATTTCGACAACGACGCCATTGGCACAATAGAGATAGAATGATTTTTTGCGTGTGTTTGATTTATTTATTGCGTTAATTTTCTTTCATAACTTAGAGTTAGTACATCCTAAATGTGTAAGTACGCAGCTCGAGCGAAATATTTAGATGTTAAACTTCCGCTTTTCCTCTAATTATTTTCACCATTAATTTGTAGACGTAATAAACCATTAAAAATATATCACGATTATTTTAAAACGCACTAGAAATAGATATGCTCGAAGTTGAAAAAAAACCAAAGAAAAATTGAAAACCATTGCTGTACATATACTTCTGTACAATTAGATACAACTTTCTACATAAGTTAACATCTATGAATTTTTTCTTACTTTCAGTATAATAATAATAAAAAAAAAAAAAAACCAAGGGCTATAAAACAACTGGGATTTTTCCATGCTCAGATATTCTCAATATTTATGTCGTTTTCCTATCTTTAGCAGCGTACAAAAAAAAAAAAAAAAAAAAAAAAAAAAAAAAAAAAGAGTTTCACATACATACTTACAAGTTAAAAATATTGCAAGCTTGTGCAATTTTCAAATGTATTTTTAAGAAAAAGCTCTCTCCACACAAAGAAAAAAATTCAAATGACCAATGTGTTAAATTATTTTTAAAACAAGTTATGGTTCAAACAAGTACCAAACAACAAGCCTTTAAGGCATCTGATACTGCAGTTCCAGCTTGCTAGCGATCACCGAGCTGGAACAGCCACAGTCGAGCTGGAGGAAGAAGTACTGTAATTAAATCTGAGATTACCTTCACACTGATAACTAAAATTGATTTGTCTCACTACAGCTGAAGAAAACTCAGAAATCATACAGATATTACGTGATGGTCCTGCACGAACTTAGTTTACGAGTGAACCGAAACGAATAAGATACTTTCTTAAAAACTCGTTTGCAAAGTGAGAGCTACGACACAACACATACGACAAAGGAAACCCCCCCCCGAAAATATTGTACATAAAATAGATTAGAAATTAAAATACTCAAAAAAATTTACATAATTATTTTTCCTTATAGCCTGAACCCAAAATGCAAATGAGTGAAAGATAAAAGTTGAGAATGTTAAAAAAGAATTTTTTTGGCTTGGCTCTTCAAAAAATACCACAAAACATTTTGTACATATTTAGTTTGCATTGCAATATTTAATCATTTTGTGAATTAGGTTTTCAGTATATATTCGTACGCTGTTTAAAATTTTTAAAAAGTACAGAATCATTTTCGATTCAAGAAAAATGAAATAGCACAGTTTATGTTTACAATGAAACTGTATACAGTCTTCAAGGCACAAAAAGGATTCTTTCTGGGACCGTAAAAATGAATAGCATGGAAGTGGTGATTTAAGTGAAGTAGTAATTTTGCTTCAATGTTTGCTTCTTCACTAGATGAAGATTGGGTTTCTTACCAAGTCGGAAACCCATACTTTCGATTGTCAAGGTAATTTCGTTCTTATTTAGCTTTTCTTTATTTTACAGTTGGCGTAAAACTAAGCATCTTAAATTCCACAAATTTTTAAGTTCATATAACTTTTGTAAATTTATGCACAACATTATGTAGATATTAAAATCGTCACAACTTTGTTACGTAATGCATATAGCTTCCTTTGAAGAAGTTTTTCCTGTAGAACCTGTTCGAACTTTTATAATAATAAGAACAACAATATTGATGATAATAATATTGATGAAATCAGTAATAACAATAATAGTAAGAATAATAATAATAATTTTTAATGTAACGAGCATGATAAAAACAATAATGGATAACAATAATAACAGTAATAAACATAATAATAATAAAAACAGTTATAATGATTATTATCATAGTTATCAAATATTATAGCTTTTTATGTTTAGGGGCAGCAACTGAACTTAGATACGAAGTTCAACATTTTTGGAAAAATACTTTCTTCAATATCTTCAAAAATATTCAATATTAGTTCTTAAATAAGACTATCAAATTTTATCATTACAGAGATAGAGGAAAAATGACTAAAGAACAGTACATACCTAAAGTGCACAGTGGACAAGGTGCTGAACGGACAAAGTTCAAGCAATCTTCGTTATATTTCGAGTAAAAGGGATCGTCTTGAGGCAAAAGTACTGGAAAGCACTGTGGATGTGTATTGTTCGAATGTGGGCAACACTGTATCATCTGCGCTCCACCTGTTTTAAGGTAGCATGAAATAGATAGGGAAAAAAAGAGTGTTTGAAATTTATTTATCACAAGTTATTTCAAAATTTAAAAAATACAGCAATTAACCAAAGATTCCCCACCCCACGGCCAATGGCATCTGCGTTCACGGTACCGAGCAAGTCCCATGAATGATGCTCCCAAAAAGGAGGTCAAATGCCCTTTTAAATGATCCCTCTAAAATTTTCAATGGCAAAGCCCGCACTAAACCATCGCCCATGGGTACATCAGATTAAACCCGTTTCATATTCAGAACAGATTCTTCAAGTTGTATTTCTTTTTATTGATTCAAAATAATGATCTGCAACTTTTTTCAATTACCTGTAACAATACGTTCATTATTAATTTTATTTTTTTTTAAATTACCATTTAGTCCTTTGCCGTTTTGGTAAACTGTATCCATTATATTTTTAAATGCTAAGTTAAGCAGAGTATAATGTCATGGATCAAGTAACTATGTTGTCCAAGAACGAGAGAAATTCCGTGGCCATGTTGAATATTGAAGACAATTTAATTTTGCTTTGATTTCTTACAGTAATCTGAATTTCCCATTTACGATTGATTAAGTTTTTTTTTTTTTTTTTTTTCAAGTTTTAGCTGGAAAATACATAGCCTTAAAGTTTGATGCCTATTTATTTTTCGTTTCATCACAAAATGATGGGTCAGATTTTTCAGTGCTTGATTCACTAGGTCTTGTAAATTTTCAACTTAGGCCTGAAGAATTTGAAAATCACCAGCTGATGAATTGAATTGTAGAAATAGCCATTTTGTAATGAAAATTAATTTCAATATGTAGTTATCGTAAAACTACATATTGTACTTTAACATTTTCTTATACCTTGCTGCAGCGTATTCACATCTTTAATGAACTGCAATAAGCTTTCTACATTATTATACCAAAATAATGTAGTAAATAAATAAGTAATTGAAATAAAATAAATAAATCTAACTTTTAAACGATATTTACTGTTTCTAAATAATTATGTCACTCAATCTTAATTGATATCGTTTAGCATTTTGTACGCATTCAGTTTTTAAAAATCAGAAAAATTTAATATCACATTTCTATGAAACAAGTTTCAATCATAAGAACAGTATTAGGAGAAAATTTGCTTAAAAAGAGTGTGTGGACGATTTGAAAATATGCGGAAAATTTAAATTTCTGCTGACTTCAGTATTTAGATTAATTTTCATTAAAAATGAATAAATGAATGTTTTAAGCAATAAATAAATACCTTTGTGCCGAGAAATAACAGGAAATATCCAACGTTGTTTAGCACAAATAAACAGATTTCAGAATACACGTGTTTCGAGGTTTCAAGGAACCCCTTTTTCAATTCAAAGGTGTGAGCTTCTAGATGTAAAGACACCCAGTAAAAGCCTTTTACTGGGGATTTTTACGTTGGATATTTCCTGTTAAATGAATGTTTTGTTCATGCAAAAAAACTTTATTACTTTCTTTTAATACATTTCGCTTTAATTTATGGGTTGAAGTTTCGGTTAAAGTATTTGACTTAGATTTGCATAATTTTATTAACTGGTTTGTTAGCAAAGTTTAAGTTTATGTCCCAAATAAATAAATAAAAAAGTAAATGAAAATAAATGTATAAAAAATGAAAATAAATCTAAACAAACAAATAAATGCACAATAAGAATAAAAAATTGGCGATTGAACAAACGGGGAATAAATATAGGATTTCTTTTCTTTCTTGTGGAAATTTACCTACATTTTTTAAATTTTTTTTTGTTAAATGTATGTACTATATATTTATTTTTTGTGGTTCTAGTAATAGTCTTATATGCTGCTTGGTAAACATGATATGCAAAAAACGTCCGTAACACTCTTTGTGCAGGCGTATTTATTTCACCGCAGTACAAATATTGACGAACATTTCAAAGAAAAAATATACATACCCATGGCTGGCAACTGCTACGAATAAAATCATATTTTTTACGGATTACAGCTTTAAACTACGATGCTACGAAAGTGGGTCCAAAAATTAAAATATTCTGTTTTTTTAAATTTTTAATCTTAAAAACGCAAAGAAGAAAAAAAACCCTATAAACTGCATGAAAACTAAACCGTTAAGTTTAGAAAATAAAACTTCTAAACGTGTGCTGACGGTCTCTGCGCAGCAAGCATCGCTCTTCGAAAGTTGGATGATTTAAAAGTGGATCGGTCTTTAGATCGTGACGCTGATCCAGTCATTGAATCTTCGGCAAAAAAGCGGAAAAACTGCCAAAAATTTCGTAAAGAATATGTTTTTTTTAAAAATTCTGTATTAATATTTTCTGTATCATATTTAAATTCGTTAAGTAGGTTCTTTATGCTGTTGACAATTCATCACTGTTTCGGCAACAGCACCCCCCCCCCCCCACTGCAAAATGCTGCTACGCTTTAGGATTTTCAAAAGTTGGCAGCTCATATACAGTTTGAAATAGCAGTCATTCACAATAACTAAATGCTGAAAAAAAAATGAAAAAAAAAAACCAAAGCAATTAAGAACACAAATAGCAATAAAACTCCACATAAGTATTTCGGTGTTAAAACTCTATAATTTTCAAATAAAATGCATGCTTTGGTCTTAAATTTATTTGAAGATTGAGTTCAACCACGTGTTTCGGGATGGCGTGAGATTCCTTGTAAGCCCGAAATGTATGTCTGTGGTTTTAATGCTATTTTTGCTCTTAATTACATTGATTTTCCACTTTAACTTTTCATATTACACATAATTGGATTTAAAAAATACAGTTTATTAGTACTTATTAATTTATTAATAAATTAGTGCAGTGTTTTCAGATTATAATTTTGATATCAGCGAGTGTTAAAAGCAATTACTTTCATCCTAAATTATCTATTAGTTATATTAGCTATGTAATGTGTAAGGTAATAATTAGTTACGAACATTTAGTTTGTACACTATATTAATTCATAGCTTCAAACAACAATCAACTGAAAATGTTACAATTTACACAACATTTTCTGTAAGTTAAAAAAAATATTATTTCGGGTTAGAATTAGCTTTTTACTTGTTAAAATTATCATGTTAATGGGTGAGTAATTTGTATGCAGAATGAATAGGTTTAAACTGAATAGCGGGTACTTATGAGTATGTTAAGAAGTAATGGTTATTTTCAAAGCATTTTCTTACCTTAAACTTTTGTTTAGAAGCATGTTAAATAAGCGGTTAAAGCTTTTTATTCCAAATTTCACTTACCATGTTCGATGTTTAGCGATTCTTTAAGAAAGTTTTAATGTATCTAGCTAGGAAATGAAGAAGTTAAAAATTTATTGTTTGAAAAAATGATTTAAGAATCACACAAATTATTTTTAATTGTTGAGTTTTCTCTAGAATTATTCAATGTTTTACAAGTCTGCTGTTGCAGACTTAATAGCACGCGTATAAAAATTATTTCTGCAAAAATAATAATGATAACATATTCCTTCATTCTGTTTACTGTTGCTTTTCCGTTTATACGACGAATTAAACAAATTAACTTTGTGCACATGCTTATACATATTTGCAGGGTATATAAATATTGTTGAATGTATCAAAAATACGTCTCAATCTGTATTTGATAACAAAATGCAAACAACGTAGAGTTTTCAGATGAAATTTCCAGCACATTATTTCCGGCAAAAGACACAGACGCAATATTTACTTCCTTTAAGATCCCTATTTTTTAGGATTGTATTTCGTGATAGATTTAAATAATATGTACTCAATTTAACATAAAAAAAAACTACACACTTATTTATGTATGATGCAATTTTAAGTGTAAATTATTCCAATGATCATGTTTTCAGGTGGTAAAACACTGGAAAAATGTAGATTTAAAACATCAAATTATTTTTTAAAAAATATTTCATTCCTTTAGAAATTGCTTTTGTCCTGATAATCATTTAACTAGGCATTATTCTGCTTCAAAACTTGATTTTTTTTTGTGCTTTTTCTTTAATATGTTCTAATTTTATGGCTGTTTTTTTTTTCGACGATTTTATTTTATTTCATTTTTTTTCCGATTTTGGTTAAGCTGCTACATGTGAGAGTATGGAAAAAAATCATGATGTGTACAAAAGCGAGTTTATATAAGAAGATGAAATTATTTGTTTACGTGTAAGAAGTTCATAGTTTTAAAATGTCTTCTTCGCATGACATACCCTATTGTTACAATGATTATTTAAGAAGTAGGAATAAGTTCAACTTTATTGCTGGTCACAGAAAACAATTTAAAAGATACAAGTTTTTCTCAGAAGGATGTAAAAAATATACTGTTATGTTCAATTTTAGAGAACTGCAAATTGTAGGCGGTGCTGGGGATTTGATCTGAAGCCAGCATTTTCACGAATGAATACAAAGTGATTGTAAAAAATATCAAGCAAAATCTTATATCAGTGTAAAATATGTTAAGATTTAGTTACTTAATTTTAGAATTTATTTATGGAAGAAAAAGTATGATGTACTAGAAGGAATACAGCTGTGATTAACAGTTGCCTGCTACCCCCTCTCCCTCTGAGTTCATATTTGATTTTGGTACTTCATGATGAAGCATATGTGAACTACAACGTTCAACATCAAAGTAATTAAGGAACTGAAATGAAACCAGGAATATTAATTCATGTTGAAGCATATGAAATGTGAATCTCAATATCAAAGTGATTAGTGAAATGAAATTAAAGCAGTAATATATTTTCATGATGAATTATATGACTTTTAAAGCTTAACATCAATGCAAATAGTGAAAAATATAACCCCCCCCTTAAAACTTTTTTTAGACACTTTAAAAAATTCTGTAAAAAATATAGTTACTGAAAAAATAAGTATAATCATTTTAAACGAAAATAATTATACTTTAACTGTATTTATCAAGTGTAAAATATGTATTTAGTTTTTTTCGGCATTAAAACTTATTAATCCTGACATCCGCTGGCTGAGGAGAACGCTAAACATCGCCATGGCTTGGCGCTAACGTACCGGCCGGCATACCAGTGATTGGAGTTAACGTAATATCGTGATCGACGAACTGACCAAAGGCCATCAGCAAGTGAGTAAAATCGGGGGCGGGGCGATCCAGGTGGCGATGGATGTACAAAGATATCACTCTTGGAGGCGGCAAGGGTTTCCCAGCCTTGGACATTCGAGGCACCGAAATACCTGAAAAGCAAAGAGCAACATATATATCATACAGCTATCGCTTGCAGTGCAAGACTTATTGCTTTCTGCATTATCTCTCTTTCATCTCACATAAAATTTTAAGATACTTCGTGCCACGCACGTATAAAAAAGCAACCAACAATAAATATCAACATATGTTTGGGATCTCATCTAGTTATCGTCATACTAAATCTAGAAAAACAAGACTTTTGAACTCATCAACCCTCAGGGTATTGTTTACGTTGCGTTTAACCAGCTATTAACCTATATTTAAGCAAAACAAAACATTAAACCTGTTGATGCTTTGACCAATATCGAGCATCATCACAGTGCATTAAGAAAAATTTGACCTTGAGAATGATTATATCTTGAGAAATTCAATGAAAGTGGTCTGTAGGCGCTAAGTTGAGCTGTGCTGCTTCGCTGTAACATTGTAACAGTATTAAAGCTTGGTTGGTTGCTTCATCAGGTCGTCAAAAAGTAGCTTAAGACAAGTTGGATGTTTCTTTTTCGCTGTAATGAGCGTTTCTATGCATCCAAAAACAAACTTTAGGCTGCAAAATGTGACTAATGCTTTGGGGAACAAATCATCCTAAGTGGTTAAAATTTTAAAAATGTCACCCAATCATAAACATGTAATGCTACTGAAAACAATTATTAAGTTTGGTTTCATCATGATGTTTAATTATTTTTCTCGCATTTACAATAAAATTAAGCAGAAAGGGAACAACATGTACCAAAGGACTCGATCTTTAGAGTAAGCCCCTGCGTTATATAGATAATAAAAGCTTTTTAAAAAAACTAAGACTGAAGTTACGTCCTGTAGTAATCATTTCTATTATCAAAACAAATATAGCAAACAATGTAGGGCGAGTTTAATACTAATACTATTTTTAATAAAACCATTCTAAGTTTTATCTTTTGCAGAAAAATTACATGAATAAAACATTTCTTTTTCCTTTCACTCAGAAAGACGTGATCATGTTTTTTTTTCCAAAAAATTAGCATTTTTTAAAAATGAGTACTAGTCTTTCATGAGAATAACTGTAAAGAAAGCTTGGAGCTTGAAGAAATTTTTTGCAAAAATAGTATTTTCGTGATTTCTTTCAAGAAAGTGGAGAGTTAAGGGCCCACTTTCAATAAATATATTAAAAGCAACAAAATGAATATACAAAAAAAAAAAAAAAAAAACGCGCACACACACACACACACACACATATATACAGTCATCATAATTCACAATGACAAGACTAATAACTTCCCTCCTGTCCCTTCAAAAGCCGGACCTCAAAAGTAGTAAAAGAAAGAACGAGAAAAAAAAATCTTACCATCTGCATAGTCGGGAGGCAATAGACGTTGCAAACAGGTAGCTGCTTTACCCCAAGTAGGATTATGCAAATTATTGCAGCTCCCATCGATGGTTCTGTATTTGGAATCATGGCAGCCACTTGTTTGGAAATGTTCGTGGCATGTCTCAGCTGCCCTAAGAGCCTCACGCCCTTTTAAGTCTTCGTGAGGAAGAGCTAGCGTAACTTGCTCTTTTGTTAAACTGAACCTGAAAGGAAAATAAATCATTTAATATTAGCATATCATAAATTTGTACTTCTTAAGAGCAAACTTATTTGCATGCAAATGTTCAATACGTACACTGTCATTATAGTGTTGAAAAAAAAAACACTGTTTTACATGGGTTGAATTAAAATGTACGTCCCATTCTCAGACCATACATTATTTGGAGACCAAGGGATGCATCCCCAAAGCTCAAAATTTATTTCATTAATTATCGAATACACATAATTATAGATTTTATTTTTTCATGTTATTGAGACATCAGAATTTTAATACTGTCAAAAAATGTACTTATTGTTAAAAAAGGCGCTAATTTTATTTTCAAAACATCATAAATGAAATAGATCTGCAATTATTACAGTAATGCTTCTATTTTTACTCGAAATGATTTTTTTTATTGAAGATTAAATTTGTTGGTACTGTCATCAATTGTCCAACAGTTTTGAGATTGAATTATAAATTACTCAAATTTTGGAAACGAATTGTTACTTTGCGTCTATTACGACCCATATATAACATCAATTTTCACAAAATATACTGAGTCAAATTTCATAAAACGTGACATACATATTAATTACTTAAGCATTTAATAGTTTTATGTATTGAAAAGTTTCTTGCTTTTGAACGAGCATGCAAGCGTTAAATAGTTTATCAATGTATTGCGAATTTATCCTACAGCTTGGTTTCCATTGTACCTTTCAAGCGCGTACAAAAAAAAGCTGACTATAAATACTGGTTATTAGATGAAATGACAACGAAAATCCTAATGTGCCAAATTCAGTTTCCCAACTTTTTTTTTTTTTTTTTCAGTGTTTAGTTAATGAGGACTATCTTTTATAGAATGGCTCGACGGAAAAGGCTCCGCGAAAACTTTTCGTCATGTTGACGAAAATTTCGTCAGATTTGAATGAACATGATTTTCTGACCCAACGTGGGAAGAGTCGTCATAAATAATGAAATTTCTTTTACAATTGAAAAATCATCAAAACGAATCAAATTACATTTCTGAGAAAGAAGGCTCTCTTGACAATACCGATCATTCTTTTGGAGATACTTAAAGTTAAAGATTTTCAAACACCTTCCTTAATCTTGAAGACTTCAAGAAATAATCCCGTGAGAAAAACCACGCCTCTTTACTTAAACGCTCAGAGAAGTTCAACGCCTCTACTCGATAACGAAAGCATCATAGCAAACCCCGCAAAACTTTCTGTTCGTTCTCGACACAATCATATTTCTGAAGTAACCCGATGATACGAATCTCACTTCTCTGCTTTCACAACATCTTGGACAGTCACCCCTCTGAATGTGGGAGTTGTTGTTGTGTCCATACTCAATACTGTAGAGAAATAGTGTACCATTGCCTCGAGAGGTTTGACTGTTTGATTGCCACTCTAAGGATTAGCTAGAGAAAGACCTAAGCGCACCAAATAGTGTCTTTTAGGAACTGTTACTACCAGGAATCATAATACGCCAAGAGGACTATTTGGACCAAGGCATATTTATTCTGCCTCAGTCGACTGTAACGTACACGACGGATCTGGTCGTGTCGAAGTCATAACTTGAAACCCTCCAACTACGAGCCACGCGGTTATCAGTCCAGGCTATCGTGGCTCATTTTTACGTCGTGCCTGCGTATATCGCGATTTGTAGAGAATCCAGCTCTCGATGAAACTTATTGTTGTTACTTACATGTCCTTAATCACGTTTGTTGCTTCTTCGAATTTTTCTGTTGCTCGTTCCATCTTCGAAGCTTTTGTATTGGGAGCTAATAAGTGTTGATGCCTTGAAGAAGATGGATAGGCTCCAGGTTTCATCAGCCGACCTGTAAAATATTTTTCTAAAATCATTTTCAGTTCTTATAAGTTTAGTATAGCTAACTTTCAAGCAAATACGCAAAGGTGATATTGCATGAATGGATGCTACGCAATAAACTTTAGCTTATACTTGTAAAAAAATCTAATAATGTCGTGGTCGTTTGTAATAGTTTATTGCATGCTTCAGAGGAAGTTTTATTGTATATTCGAAAGCTACACGTTCCTAAGGATTTGCTTTAAAAATTTTCTAAAATATCTTCAAAATATATTAAATGACGAAAAAGACTAAGTACAAGAAAAATTAATTATATTAATAAGGTTGTTGGCAGAGAGCAATATATTTTTTTTTTTAACTTTCTTGTAACATTCGTCGTAAAACAAAATTACGTTATTTTCTCCTGCCATTTACTAAATTGCAATCTATTAAAATCATGTTATAATGCATCTCGGTCATTTTTATTGAGTAGTCTGATCTCATATAAGTTCTAAGTTTGGGAAATTAAGAAGACGGAAAATCAATCGGGAATATCTCTGTCTAAATCATACTCGCAATTCTCAGACTACTATTGAACATGGTCTTGCCTAGGTATTTTAATTGATGGAAAGCGATTATGAAGCATTTCGTAAATTCAAATCATTGTATTATTTTATTTTAGGAAATATCATTTTCAATCTGCATTTTTATTGTTACTCATTCAGTTTTCCTTTCTTTTCAACATTTTTTTGAATGTATAAGGTTTCTTTTTTATAATTTATAAACGAAATGAAACAATTATATTTTAAACTAAATACCGTTTAATACTTTTCCAGTTAAAATTCTCTTTAACTTAAAAACATTTCATAATTTTTAAGTCAACTTAAAAATTAATTGTTTGCTTTTGCGCTGGAAAATAAATGATAGAATTTATCATTAAAACCCAAAATTTGGAAAAATATTGTATGCAAGTATTTCGAGGTTACAAACCGTCTTTTTCTGTTATTGGGTGTCGGAAATTCTCTCTTGACAGCTTCGCTTAACGTCGAAATAAGGACTCCTCTATAATAAAAATTAGTTCTTTACACTCTCACAACACGCGCATGCATTATTTTAAAAACTTTGACTTTTATAAATCGGTTCACGCACTAAAAATTTCATTTGCTTTAATTGCTAAATTTGTTGCATTGGTTTGCATTTTTCGTATAAGAGCCGTTTCATTTTTAACCTATTTGATGACCTAAAAAAAAGTTGTTATCCCTTTAGTTTCTTTATGATCTTTGGCTTTAGATTAAAAATATTTTTTCCCTTGGTATGCTGTTTTAAAAACATCAGCTTAGTGGTAAACTGAATGCCATTTGTAAAAGAGACAAAATTATTCACTAAATAAATACGTAAACAAACATATATAAAAAGTTTGCGTGAAGGAGCAAATAAGCGAAACACGCATACTCATAATGTTTAAAAGCTTTGAATGAGAGTCTACAGTCAAGCCCGCTTAATGGAATAGTCAATTTGACAAGAAAAAGGATTCTAATAAGCGGGTTATTCCATTATCCGGGATCAAAGTGACATGATACAGCGGTTTGGTACAGTGATAGGTTATAGCGGGGTAGTCTTTTAACCGATGTTCCAATAAGCGAGCTTAACTGTAGCTATAACTCCACCCCATTCAAAAACTTTTGTTTATTCAATATTTCAAATTAAAAAAAAAAAAAATGTATTGTGCGAAGAATCTTTCCGTGCTTATATGAAAGAGTTGTAAGAATTTGTTAGAGCATTTTTGGAATTTCCGAGGTCTATCAGTTAGGAAATGTATTAGAACATATTCTATCATCTACACTATACTGGCACTTTGCAGCACATAATTATCTGTCAATCCGTGCGTAAAAATTTTTCACGAAAGAATCGGTTGCTCTGGTCTTCAGAATCTTATGTAGTGAACTGATTAAGTATGGCAGATGCAAAGTTATTTTTTGCAATTAGTTTGTCTTTAAAGATATTTGTACTTTTATTTATTGTTTTTATTAAGAAAAGTTATTTTAATTTTTTCTACGAAAGTCTTAATCTTTTCCAGCTATGGACGAATTACCACCAGTACAAAATTTGCCAGCCATAGTTTTCCATTCTTGGGTTTTGCAGGTCCTTGAGAGTTATTTAATATTATTTGGGACTTTGATTTCACTTTTAAATTTAAGCATGAATCCGACCGCATACATCTTTTCGTTTGACTTTTTGAATTATTTTTCGAACGATTTCAGTCTAGCCCACCAAGAGAAACCTCTAATAACTACCTTTCAACTGCGTTAGTAAGGCTTAATGGAGAAAATGTTGATTGCACACCTAACCTTTAAGCGAATAGACTCAAAAATATAATCAGTGCCATTTTATATCGGGGTCCAATAGCAAAAACCTTTTTTTCTTTTTGTTCTATTGCTTAGTGGGAAAAGTTTGATAACGCCTCCCAAAAATTTGCGTCACATTTTTTTTTTTTTTTAGAAGCAGTTCCGTTGAGAACCATTAGCACACCGAATTTCTTTCGTTTAATTTGCATTATTTTTTGAGACTGCTCACAAAATGGTACTCCCAAACGATAAAAAAAAAAGCATTCAGAATCCATTAAAACTTGCAATTCCGTAAAAATTTGAAAATGATTTTTTTTTCACAAATCCAATTCTTTAGAAAAACGTGCCGGGTTCGTATATTCTTTGAATGTTGAGGAAGATAAAAAGTATGATTTCTCGATTCATATTTAAAACATACAACAATTTTTTATACGCCTTAAAGTCCGTTTTTAAATCTCGAAACCTTTAAGAATGATTCACGAAAACAATATTTCAACACCCTTCAGTGAACTAAATTTTTTGAATTAAAAAAAAGCGTGTATTTTATATATCATTAGTATATCCTTTGTAGGTTTCATTATATTTCTATCAACATATTATGCTTTTAAACAAACATCTACAAGGTTTTTCCAGCATTAATGGCCAAATAACGTGTTATACGGTATATGAGATAAAATAGTATATAGGGGTAAAAACAAATGCCTGAGTTCAAACATTAGAAGAATGATTAATTAATTGCAGACAGAGCACAATAGGCCACACCTTTTATACTAGAAAATTAAGATTAATGATACCTAATGGTTCTAGTTTGCATAGATAATTTATAGGGTAAAGGAATTTTCAGAGGCAAAAAAGTCATTAATATAGTACATTACCAACCTCCTTTGAAAATCTTGGCTTCGTGCGCCCTTTTCGCTTTGATGACGTGGTCCGCAACGACAAATGCCCGGTCCATGTCATATTCTGATATTTGTGGCAACCATTCATAATGTGTTCTTTGTAATATGGCATATCTGGGTGTGATGACACCTTGCCCTATCGTTAAGCTACAGGATGAAATCACCAGGCATAACCTCAACAGGAACCTGGAAGAAAAATTAAGACATTTAATACTTTATTCAGAAAATATAAATATTAAGTTGTTTTATTTCCAAAGAATAATAATTAATAAAATCTTCATTTAGTTTGCACGATGATCACAAAGAGAGCAAAAGTTTTTTACCATAAACGATACATGATTGAATTTTTTTTTTTAAATTTTGCTTTTTAATTGTTATTCAAGTCCCGCCGATAACTTGTAGGCTACCGGTTTAAAAGTCTCAGACTGGTTAGAGTTATTTCCAACATAAAGGCAATTTAAATTTTAATCCAGTTATAATGAAGCATAAAACATCAATGAAAAGAAAAAAAAAAGATTCAATAAATATGTAATAGTTTTATGGCAATTGAAAATGTACTTAAGGTTTAAAAATTCTTGAAACAACATGGTAAGATCTTTATTGTCATCTTTTTCCTTATAAATATCTTTTTTGCATTGATTAGTTCATACAAGACATATTTGATTATTTTGGAAATTTAAAATTTTATCCATCCCAGTAGCTGAAACAACTGGACTTAGCGACGGGTGTTGCAGACTTTTAAGAAAGTCTGCAGACTCTTTTCTTAATGGAGGAAGAAGAAAAGAGACTTAAAATTTTTAAAGGGGGAATAAAATCCAAATTTCAGCGAACGAAAATGTGTACCATGATTTCTGGACATAATTTACTGGTTGTTTGTATTTGTAGTTTTAAGATTGCTATCTTATTTTAAGTCTTTTGTAGTGCTGATTTAGATTTCGCTATTAATCTAATGTCGATTATCTTGCAGACTATTTTTTGGATTTTCAATATGCGTCGCAGATTGCTGAAAAAAAATCTGCTGCTGCGTCATTCGTGTGTTGTTTTCTATTTTAAAACGGTTACAACGTATATTTATCTTGCCATAGTAATTCTAAAATTCCTTAAAGTCAACGTTATGTTTTAAAACTTTATATAAACTTCATATATACACTATATCATCTTCATACTGATTCGCAAGACCAGTAATTATTATTAGTACTTTTAAATGCTGCGTGTGCATTGCATATATTCAATATTTTGCACAAGTCATAAACACCTCTATTTTGTAATTTTAAGTGCGTAACCTATTTACAATCTACGAATTCCAAATCTGTCAAAATGTGCCATTACTCTTTCGTTTACAGTTAAGTAAAATCTAGATTTTTTGAATTAAAATTTGGATGACGACGTTTTAAAAACTAGATTCATACATATAATTTATGAAATGACTTCAATTAAGAGACTTGACATAAGTTCAATGCATGCAAAGATCAGGAAAGTACATTTTGTATCCTAAACCAAAGAATCACGCAGAATTCCATCCAACAAATGGTTTCGTTAAAACACAAAAACTTGTTATGACAGTAAAAATTTCACGTTAGAAAATTTTAAAATATTGTTCCGACCTTAAAGGCAATAATTTTCAAGGACTTTGTTCGCGTATTTTCATTATTTTTACACATAACAAGTCTTCATAAATGTGTATAGTTGCAAATTGAGTTGATCCGTATTGAAAATCTTGGAAATATTAATCAATGCATTGCATATTCAGAAAATATGGTGAACAAGCACTTTATTTTATAAGTAAAAGAAAATAACTGATTATTATTAAAAGATTGGAACTCAATGGAATTTAATCTGTCATTAAGGATAAGGTGAGTTCTCAGTACGAAACTCGATTAATAACGAACCCCGATTAATAAAATGCACTTCCCACAGGAGGAGGACATGATTGTGTATAGTTAGAAAGCTACAAAAACAGGTGCTTTGCTACCTCAACAAATTCTGTACGGCAAGAGCTGTCGTCATTAAGCCGTCGTCGTAAAGTTTTCATGCACAATGTGAATAAATCGCTTACAGAACCAGCTAGCATCAAACTTCGAAGAAGCACTATTATCTTAAAAACGGTAAGACATACAGGGACGAAAGAATTAAAAAAATATTTAGCATAATCGATTCAGTAAGTTTTTTTTTTTTTTTTTTTGTGAATCAATGTTGAAAATAGTAGGGGTAAACTGCACCTTTATTAGATCGCTTTTAAACAAAACTACACTTAGCAGAAATGAGCCTCATCTTTCTGTAGCGCCCCCTCCCCCTCCGAAAAAAAGAAAAAAAAATCCAAACGTTTCTTACCAAAAAAGTCTTGAAACAAGTCTTGAAAGAAAAATGTTTATAGAAAATTATGATTTTTTCCCTTGCTTATAGAAAGGTTTTTCTTTTGTTTATTTATTTCTTATTATTTGTAGCCACAGCCCTTGAAAATAAAGATTGATTGAGTAGTAAAGCACCATGTCGTTAGCACACTCAAAAAATAAATAAATAAATAAATAAAATAAAATACATGACGACAGCTGAGAACTACAAAGAAAAGTCAAAACGTTAATTATTCCGAAGTTCTTGTAGTTTGCTCCGACTTTTTGGCACGTATCATGACTTCAGACCATTGTTTGAGATGCCATGCACTCATAACAGTGTCTCTGATGCATAATTGCATATTATGTAATTTGGTGATTAAAATATGTTAGGTTTAACTAATCGCAATAATTTGAAACTCTTAAAATTTTCTGTTTACTATGCTACAAAAATCTTAAGGAGTGTTCCCTTCCACTGTCTTAATTATTACTTTACTCAGAAATTCCTTTTCTTATTTCTGAGAGTTTTTTCGAGATGGGAGCGAAGAGGTATCTTGTGCGAACTCTGGCACGTCTAAAAGATTAATGAGCTCAGCACCATCATAGAAACTAACCATTAGCAAAAGTAACTCGTTCAACACTTGTTGGCATGCTTTGAGAAAAATAATAGCAGTAAAGCAAATAGCTCAGCGGACGTTAACTTATAATTTATGGCAAATATGAGTCCGATTCGAGCACAATTGGAAACAATGAAGTTAAATCACGAGAATGTTCCGTGACTTAATTAATAAAACTAGTATATGGTAAACTAAGTTATTTGTATCAACTAAGTTTGAAATCGAAAGTTTCATGATATACATCCAGAGTGAGAAGTATAATGTTTTTTTTTCTTGCCTGTGGACCTCAACTAGTATAATATGTTAATAAATTCAAGGTTATTAAAAAAGGATAATTTTCGAAAGAGGAGATATGACATTAAATTCAAGCTCAAGTTTAAAAAATACCATTTCAACGGACCTTCTGTATTATTTGGAAACTATATTTTAATTTAATAAAATAACAATATATATATATATATATATATATATATATATATATATATATATAATATCATAATATCAAATTATCAAATTCACTGATCGAGTAACGCTCCTGACGTCACCAACAATGAAACTCGGGCCATAGCATGATAATTTACACTATTTTTTGGTAATGTTTGACATGCAGGGAAATGCTTTATTTTGAGAATGCTAAAATGGATCCGGTAATTTAACTGTTTTACTGATAAAACCATAATTTAAGGAGAATGAAGAAACGAAAAATTGGTCAGCAATGAATGCTATCTACAGGAGTTTAGGGTAAATCCACTAGATTTAGGGTTAAACTTTCAGCCATCAAAATATCACCAAACAGGCAATTGATTCGTTCAAATGTTGAAGCAACTTCCACCCGTCATACTTCGAAGGGCGATTTTCTAGTAATAACACCAACAGCAAGTCTATGCACATCGTGCATGGAAAAATGACTAAAGTCAACTTTAAAAAAATGTCATTTTTTTCCTTTGGACGCATGATAATTTTAAGTGAGAATCGATAAATGTAATAATTATTATTAAATGAAAAAGGAAAAGACAATTTTTTGAATAAGCCTCAAAACAGAACATAGAGGAAGAAACGAAAACACGGAAACATTAATTTGAAATATGTTATTTTTTTAACTTTAAATTTCATCACTATATACTCGTACATTTGAAATACTGATTCTTTAATAAGGTTACACCCATGATATTGTTGAAACTTGCGACACTTACCGTTAGACACAAAATAGCACACTTAATTATTTCAATTATTGATTGAAATTAAGCTATAGAAAATATTAGTATATTACTGTCAGTTCTAATGACACAAGTTATTTTTCTTTTCATTTCTCTTCAGGGAATCGGAAACCTCCCCTTGACATT
Organism: Uloborus diversus; assembly: GCF_026930045.1. Lineage (NCBI taxonomy): Eukaryota > Metazoa > Arthropoda > Arachnida > Araneae > Uloboridae > Uloborus > Uloborus diversus. Next base: position 63,238,422 of record NC_072735.1, on the reverse strand, counting down.
ATCTCTATTGGGATTTTTTGACTAATGTCATTGTGACGCATATAGAGCTCTGACAACAATTTTCTCAAGAAATAAAATATTATCGCAATCAGAAATGTCAGACCACATTACTAACCTTGTTTTCATTGATAGGAATGTTCACGTAACCTTACAGATCAACACGGTAACACCTTGTATAGGCAAGTCTAATATATCATTCACTGAATAAAAGCTTAGCTATTTAGAATGCGATTTTTCATATTGGAACGCCTTCGCCTGGGGTTAATTTTTTTTCTCGCGTTTCATTTTCAATTATATTAGCTACGGTGTAGGTATGTAAAAGCGTGAAGCGAATTTCTAATGCGTTGTAACTTGCAGAATAGTGGTTTTTTTTAAGCCGTGATATACTTATTTGTTAACATGGAACAATCAATCTTATTTGTATATGTTTTTTTTAAATCGTAAAAACTTTGAAGTAAGTTGTGAATTAATTGAGTTTATGCTGTGAAACTTCTAGCCTGAAAGCGATTTTCGAGTAAGGATAATAAAATCTTACGCAATTCAAATATGCGTTCTAATGCTGTAAGTAGATATGGTTTTCCAGAAAAATGTTCCGATTAAAGGAGCTGAAAAAAGAGAAGAAAGATAAAACAGAAAGATTAGGAACAATTGATATTTGATAAACATATGAAAAAACAGATGCTGCTTAATGTGGTATTGAAAACAAAATAAAAATAATATTTTAAAAAAAAAATTTTGTTTTTTGACAAAAGTATCTGCAAATTAATGCTGCAGCCATGTTTTAAAAAATATCTTTCACTTTTGAAACATTCTTAATTTCTATTTTTTTTTTTTTTTTTTTTTTTGAATTCAACACTTAATAGTTTTTACTCAGTGTCCCTAAAAATTACGAATTCTCAGAAATGTCAATCTACATATGGATATTGAATAATCTGATAGCCTGTTTAGAAACTATCTTTTATTCTGAAAATATTTTCTTCTTCTTTCTTTTGCCTTTTCCCAACCATGCTTCAAAGGGAAACGCATCGATGCATTTTGAGGACTCTTCTTCCGATTCTAGCGGGCCAAGGATTTTTATAACTTTGTTCCGATTTAAAGCGATCTTCCTTTTGGTGCCAAAAGTGTTGAAAATGGTGGGAAATGTGAAACAACAGTCTGAGGAAAGTTGTTAAAAGTACAAGACAACATTCTAAGAAAGACCAACAACATTGTGTAATTACTTTGTTTTTAAGTCTGAAGACTAAGAAGAATTTTCGACATGATTCGCTATTAAAGTTCTAAAAAGAAAATAAACATGCAGTAAATAACATGTTTATGGGTTTTTAAAAGACGAAGATTGCACATCCTTTTCACGAGTCAGCTAACTTGGATTTTGCTGAGAAAATTTGAATCAGAGGCGTGCACAGAGCTACCAGTAATGAGGGTACCACCAACAACACACTACAGAGTCTCTAGTGTGGTGTTGGTACCACAGCATCCACGCCCGTCATTTAGGGGAATCAGGGGGAGGGCAATAACCACTCAATTCCTCCCCCTCCAGCAATAACGCCACTGCATCTTAAATTATTGTTTTCTATTCTTTTTTCTTTTTCTTCACTTTATTTATTTTTTCTTTTTCTTTCTTTCTTCTTTTGTGCTAATGGGTTACCGCGGTACCCCTGGTGACCCCCGTGCACGCCTATGAATTTGATTTAGTATTTATTACAACGTTAAAAACTCTTATTTTATTTATATCTGTATCAAGAAGGTGAAGGACATTATGTCCCTTTATTTCCAAATCGAGTATTAAGCACCATCTTGCTCAAATTTTTAGACATTATTCAAAGGTATGAAGCACTAGGACATTAAAAACACATTTTTATTTTAATTGCTCAAAAAAAAAAAAAAAAACTTGTGTGAAATTCACCAACTTGCTTACTTTATTTTTGTGACCTTGTCTTATTTACCTCCCAGATAAGTATGTGTGTGTGCATATATATATATATATATATATATATATATATATATATATATATATATATATATATATATATATATATATATATATATATATATATATATATATATATATATATATATATATATTTACGATACCATATTTTATCGTAGGGAATGGATATTTAAATTTAACTGATGTTAAAGCTTTTATCAGAGTTGTTCAGAGTAACGTAAAATGAATATGAAACTACAGATATTTGTGCTATTAAGATTTGCAATTAAATAAAAAATAAAGATTTGATGAGACCACTGGTCACGATATTATGAATATCCATACTGTATAATATTCCTGTGAAATTACTTAACAAATGAGTCTAAGAAGGCATATTCGATGATCACTTTTTCTAAATTCTGATTCGCCTAAATAATAGGCAAACAGAGATTATATCCATCTACGTAAATGTAATATTGAACTTATCATTAAAATTTCTACGTCTAATATAATTCATTAAAAAATATCATGTAAGGAAATGGCGATACTTAAGACATTTAAGAACATCAAATTCGCTATATTTTCTTCCGAACTCAACGACTGGTGCATTCTGGACCTACACAATGAGTAAAGTTTCACAATTTTGATACGATGATGTACAGCATTTCAAAACACTATAAATGTAGGTCGTTTTATGCATTTGTATATACATTGTTCATCCTTAAACATAGCTTCTTGAAGTGAAAACAAGCGTGTATAAACCCTCTAGCATCCCGGAAATATTTTCAATGATCCGTGACGAAAGCGATGATCTCTTCTTAACATCTGATGATCCTTTACTGCACGTCATTGTGGCTGCTCATAGTAATGCAATTTTCTTTTTTTCGAAATATCAAGAAATTAAAAATATTTATTTTTGGAGAAGAGTTAATCTTTACACTGCGCTTTTTTGCAGGCAAAAATGAGCATATCTCATATGCAACTATGTTTCAAAACTAAGTTCAAACACAAATATATTGCAAAATAGGGGGTTGCAAAACAAATGAGTTTACGTGTTAAGGGTTATGAGTCTAATATTTTGGGGCACACAAAAAGCCAAAACTAATCAAAAAATTTATGCTTAGCATGTTTCTATTAAAGGAAAAGTGTGTCAATCATTGCAACAAACTGTTCGATAAAAAGAAAAAAAAAACTAAACATACTGCAAACAAAGAAAACTAAACTCGTACACAGAATTTTCCTTTTGTCTACACTCCACTACATGTCTTCTACAGCGCCAAAAAACAAAGTTATGTGACAAAAATAGCAAAGTTTGCGCACACAAAAAGTAAAGAAGTGTGAGCTCTTTGCAAAGGGCCAGCTTCTTTGAAGTTTCAGCATGTATAAGTGGCACTACGTTGCAGAATAACTTTGAATCAGGTTTAAAATTCATTTTAAATGAATTTTCATAACTGAAGCACCTTGAAGTAAAGGGGTGGAAATGCCAAAATTAAAAATTAGGAGATGGTTAACACATACGCATCAGAGACTCTCTTTTGTTTTGATACAAAAGATGGCATTAGTAGAACTGATAAGTGTTGCTGTACATCACGCTGAAGAAATGCTTTTCATCAAAAGCTTAGCTGTAGAACTTTGTACATTTTGCTCAAAGCTTTAAAACGGCACTTACATCCCTTTTCTTCAGTCTGCCTCACACACAATTGTTTCTTAATTTTGGATAAATGTGCAATACTTTAGGGTTTTTTATTTATTTTATGCCAATCGATCAATAATACTAAAAAATATGTGGATCAGTTGCAATTGGAGAAATTATGGGTAAAATATATCTTTAATGACCGAAATTAAAAAAAAAATAAATACACTAAAAATTAAATTTAGTCCAGCTTTGCGGCAATTTAAATCAGACGTTTTGAGGTCAGTGAGCTACCTGCCCTCTTCGCCAGACCACGATCTTTACATAAATAAATGCACAGTAGGAGTCAAAAATTGATAAATGATAGGAAAAGAGAATTTAAATAGTATAGTTTAGTCGCTGGTTTTCAGTTATTAAAAAGTTTTGAAATATACATTTTGCGAAGAATCTTCACACTAGATGAAACAAAACAAAGCTTAGTGGCGCATTTATTGTTGAAAAAACATGAGAATCAATCAAGTCCTAATAGATAACCCCGTGAGAGCACAGGCTCAACAAGGGGGGGGGGGGGGACCCACAAAGCACACGCTGCCAATCTTAATATGGTTCTTTATATGCATGTGAGAGCTATTATTACTGTTCCTGGAAGATTATAGGTGCATTAGCGAGTGATAATGTTATTTGACGAAATGAAATTCTATAAATTCTATGACATTACGCGCGGTCTGTCCAAAAAGTCATCGAATTAACATGAACAATGACTGCATCTAAGTATTTAATCATGCTATTGAATGGCAAATAAAGTAGTAAACATAATTTTATTCATAAGACATTATCTCATTCAAACTATGCAGCTAATGAATTATCTGTTATGCTCAGACCAAGATGGCTTAATTAGTATCTTTGAGATGAGTGTTTGGGTGGATCTCAGTATCAGAAGCCTGTTCAAAGAGCTGAATTAATTAGAATTTTCACTAAATGAGATACTGAAAAAGAAAGGATAGTTGGAACGAAATGTCGTTTGCTTCCACGCTTGCCAATGTTCTAATTTTGTCACGATTAATCAATTTAGGTTGATTAATTATTCCTTTAATCTAACCTTTATGCGTAAACCAGATGCTTTAAATAGTTGTATCCTTTTTCTTATTAGAAATCTGAAAATAAAAGAAACGCATACAAACGTTGAACTCAATGTTTTTTAATGATCACAATGAAGAAAAATTTGTAAAAAGGCATTCAGTGATATGTTTATTAGAATTTCACCTGTTTTTATTAATGCTTTTCCATGCAAATTACATTTCTTTACATTAAAAACGTCTTATAAATGTTACAACGGATATCAATGCTATGAAAATCCGTTTCACTGAAATGAATTTTCAGTCCAGATTAATATTTTTTTGCTAACATTCCATTACAACGGAATTCTTGTCGCAACGAATAAATTTTGCAGTCCCTTGAATTTCATTGTAACGAGATTTCGCTGCATTAAAAAAGAAAAATTAATTTGAATTCTGAAATTTTGAATTCAAATTATGTTTTTCGCAATCACGACAGGACCCTACTCATTGGACTTATTGCTACCAGAAACGACTCCTGTCCCCTCAAGCCTGCCTTTCCTCCTGTGGGTTACGTGTGTATATTTGGGTATGTGTGTGCAGGCGCACGTACGTGCATGTGTAGGCTTGTGTGTGTGCGTAGACCTGTGTGTATGCACTTAGGCGTATGTGTATATGTGTAACGGCTTGTGCGTGGGAGTGTGTATGTGCGTAACAATGCGTGTGTGTGAGCTTGCGTGTATGTAGGACATGGACGCCACCGACCAGGAAAAGCGGCTACCGGGGGACAGTCGCGCATGTAGAGGCCGGTGGGCGGTGGTGCAGCAGAGGCCCCTGGTCCAAGCTGAAAAAGGACCGGAACGCCAAGGACCGTCAAATGAGAACAATAAGCAATCATGATTGCTCAAAAAAATGCTGTGGTTCAAAGTTACCTGAGATGGCTGTGCGTTAAAGAGTAATATATATTTTGATTTCAAATGTTTTTTTTTCTTTTCAACAATTGAACTTGTTTGTCACAAATGAAAGAGAATATGGCAAGGGACAATATATACAGTGGCTCCCAAAAGTGTTCGTACACTTTATTTATTTTTTTTTTTTTTAATTTAGTAAAACCAAAATAACGTGAAACTGAATTCAAATACGAAGTCCAATATTTTTTTCACATCATTCCCATGTCATTTTACATTCCTATGTTTATTTTTACAAAATGGGACGATTAAAGAAGAGTTGGGCTATAATACGTCATTGATTTTCAAGAGAGGAAATTAATATTGTTTACCCACAGTTTAAAAATATACTTCACTGAAAGCCACTTCTAGCGTGTTTTAAACCTTGAAGTGGCTGTACTGAAGCACTGGCCCCTACTGGTGCTTTACCTGATATAAAATGTCGATCTAACACAGCCTAATTGCTTTTTTTTTTTAATGGGGTGCTCCACGCAAAATTTGTTTTTTCAATTACTTTTCTTATGCAAAAATTAATAGTACTGGAAACATATTAGATTTTCTACATTGGATGTTTTTGTTCTCAAACGAAGTCAACTGCGGTTGATAGGCTCTCACGGAAGTGAAAAAAGAAATTCAATGCATTTTGATTATCAAAACATGATTCAGTTATACTGATATAAAAAGAAAAATACTAGATGGATGTGAGTTTTCTAATTTTTTTTTCTCAAAACCATCTTTTCCTACAAAAGAAATCAGAACAATAGGCACATTCGATATTCTGTATTTTTACGGAAATTATTATTGAAGATCTTCATCGCAAGTAAAGATTCCATACTTGACCGAAAGCATGAGCGATTCGAAGATTTCGATATCACGAAACAAGTAAAAATCATGATCGCATTACGAGCTGCAGACTAAATTGATATTTGGCGTGAGGAAGTGACAAAGTTTGCTCGTCTCTTGTCACGAGATTTGGTATTTTTCAGCGATTTTGCAAATGCACTATTTTTAAAAGAACTCGTTTATCTTGGCTATTTTAAAACGATATCCATCGCTTAGAAAAATGGAATGATTTCTAGAAGACCCTTTCTGGTGTGATTTGAATCATTTATTATTTATTTTATTTTTTAGTTTTGAAAAATGAACTTTTTAACAACAATCAGTGGTTCGAAATCCAAATAGAGCTACTATGTTGTGGGATTTTTTTTTTCATGTCATATTTTCAGACACTAAGTTTTTGCTGAAATCAACTTGATTTTGTAACATTTTAAAGATGTTCCATAGAAACGCATCCAGCACATACGGGGCACGCACTTAGAAATTTTGTGGCCCCAAAAGTTGAGTGTGTCGGTCGTTGAGTAGTTACTTAAACAGTTAAGTATTTACATGACGAGTACAAGAGACTGCATTAACTTTCCATCCCCACCAATTTTACGTCTAAATGGTAGAGGTAAAGATGATTAGTTGCGCCTGTCTCTATAACAAAACTCAGCCTTCGTCATTCTGCTAAAAGTCTGTGATAAGGCCGTGGTGGCCTGATCAGTAAGGCGTCCGACCCGTAACCAAAGAGTCTCGGATTCGATGTCAGACGGCCGAAGATCCTCTGTGTTCATTAGTGATGACTGGGACACGTTAAAATTGTGGTAACAAATTTCTCCAAGTCAATAAATACCTCTAATTGTTCTACACCGGGGATTGCTTGCCTTCTGGTCCGGATAAAAACAAAGACAGAACTGTCTTCAGAGTCCAACCGATTACACCAAAAAAGTGGTAGGTACGAGGGACCCTGGAGTGTGATATGATATGACATATAGGTCTGTGATGAATCCTCTTAGCAAAATGGGCATCCCTTCATTGTCACTGACAATGCCGAAAGGCAAGTGTCTCTAAGTTAGAAAAAAAGTGGATGAATGTGTACAATAAAAATTTATGATTAGAATATTAACTAAGCCATCTTAAAAAAATTATAATTTCACGCATAAAACAAGCAGCGGATGACGGATTTAGTCAGATTACTTGTAACCCAATATTTGGAAAATTCCCTTTGCTCCCCCGAAAACTTCCACACCCTATTTTCATGCCGTAAAATACCTTAGCAATATCTTTTACTGCATTAATGCATCACAACAAATATATTGTGTTGATTTTCGGATAATTAGATCAACGTTCGATTGCGACATCTTACAATAACTCTTCAACCTCTTTTGTCTCTAATGCAATGATTCCGAAACTTTCCAGCCAGCGGACCCCTTTATAGACTAATATTCAGTGTGGACCCCTTTCATAGATTAATATTTAGTGTGGACCCCTGTCATTAGAGTGCATAAATACTTGTGATTAAATGAACTTAATTTCAATTAAAAGTTACTAATTAGAATGGAAATGTAAAAACCCTATGTGCGTAGTTTACAGCGTGGGACTTAATTTAGAATTATTGGAGTACGAAAATAAAATTGAACAGACGAAAATTAAAAGGTAACAAAACCATAAAAATTGAGAATTGAACATCGAATCAATTGAAAGAGTGACACGTGTAGAGACACAGATGGAAAATATGGATACAAAATGTAAGAAGTTGTGTCAAATGAAAGAATGGGAATTCTTTTTTTTTCTTCGAGTAGTTTGTCTTTCTTGTTTACAAATGCAAAAGCATGTTTTATAGCATTTACTATTTCACATTTATATTTTCGGACCCCCTACTCGGCAGACTCCCAAAGGGTATGCAAAGAACAGCTTGGAAAGCCCTGGACTCTAATGTATCTAATCTTCAAGGACTTCTGGAAGAAAGTAAATCAGTATATCTGTTGCTGAAGGTCTCGTTCTAATTGATGGACACCTTATCGTCCACGAAACTTCTATTTATACTAATGATGTATGGGTGGGGTTGTTATGAGGGGATGTTCTTCTAATTTTGTCTTAAGTTATATACTTATTTTCTCATTTATGAAGAAATGATTCCTGGGCTCAATGCAATTAAACTCCTCTCTTATCGAATCAAAGCGAAAATAAATGGCTTAAGACAGACGATATACATATCTCACAGCAGTAATAGATTCGGCTGACCATTTATTTAGACACTTAAGAAGTAAATGATTCCATTGGAAATGCATTGGCTGCAAATCGTCAAAGATTAATTACTACGTGATCCGAATTTGAACTGTCAACTTTAGTATTCTGGACACGTTACCTCTTCACCAAACCATCTTTGATGCCAAGTTAGTTGAAACTTAATTACATCTAGGAAAAATATTTTGTATATTGCTCAGGCACAAAATTTCAGCTCAACGGGAAACCCACTGAGGCAACAACCTTTTGCAAAGGGAAGCCGTAGGTGCTGGTATTCTTTGCACAGATATGAGTTGTAGGAAAAGAGTTCAATCTGGGGAAAGGGTTGGGAGACGGCTGCATAAAAAGTAAATGTATGTCACTGTCTTTTTCACACGGTGTTCTTCAGTCGTGTACGTGTTCGAATCTACGCCTCTTTTTAATGCTGCCTGGGGGAATCTTCCCAGAAGAAGAGGAAAATGAAACTTCTGAAGTAGGCAGATAGAATCCTAAGATTAGTCACGCATCGGGTGATTTAACCTTATTAAATCGCAGAGCCAAGACACCCAGCGAAGAAAGTACGGTGTAGTCTGGACACAATGAAGGTTTAAAGAATATGTAGATCTACCAATAAATTTCCTCTTCCAGTTGGCATGGAGATTTAAAATCATATCGTCTCGATCATGGATTCGAACAAGGATTACGAGTTGTATCAGAACGATCTGGCATTGAAAGTGTTGTATGCTTGTTCGAAAGGAAAACGTTGAAAAAGACATTCTGATTTGAATAATCCCAATCTCCTCCTAAGATATTGAATTATTTTATTTCCAAAAGATGTTGGTAGAACGCAAATTTAAGTTTTTAAAGGTAACAGTATCTAATACGGTTTTATCCTTCCCTCTTTCTCTCTCTCTCACTGTCTCTTATAAAAACATCAGCACAATAAATTTTACCTGTTTAATAATAATAATAATAATAATAATAATAATAATAATAATAATAATAATAATAATAGTAACAATATTTAAATACAATGCGTACAAATTAAAATTATTTAGGATATCATTATATCGATTTAAGATATCGTTTTCCTTTTTTTAAATTTAAAATATTCACAAAATAACTCCTCACACTCCACATAGTTTATCATGAGGCTTACAGATTAAGTGATGGACAGAATTTACATTATGTTAAAAACAAAAGTTAAGAAGAGAGATGAAAAAACAGTTTATAAATCGAATTAAAAACAATACTGCGAAAATAATATGATAAGGGTTTTCAAATTTATCTCCAATAATGACAAACAAGGAGGTAAAAGCAAATATGTATAAAAACAATATAACAGAAACACAAACGCTCAAGGAATATCGAAACAAGATCAACACTGCTTAGAAAGTTAAATTGCAAATAAAATTATGAAAAAAATTAAGGTTTTGACAGCTCTCTACAAATAAAGACAAACTGGGTGGCCAACAACAAACCTGTTTTAAGTCTTTCTTTAAAATGTTACTTGGACCTGAATAATTATTACAAAGCAATAAAACATGCTCTATAGTTTCAGCTTCCTGTCCGCAAGAACACACATCTTCATTTATCAAATTAAATCAAAACAGATAGCTTTTAAAATTCCCATGTCATGTGATAATTTGTCTCCACTTGAAAGTAAAGAATTGCTTACATTTTAATCGTTGAAAAAACGTTGCTGAAAATCTTTTGGTCCACAAAGCTTTTTCCGCAATCAAAGACTCCGTATTCCAATTTTCAGCCGTTCAAATCCAGGCTTCATACTTAAGATAACAGGATTGATTAGATTCTAGTTTTAGAGTTACTAATCTTTAAATAGTCGAAGGAAGTGTAATAATAGTGTCAGGGTTCTGGAATGACTTTATGTAGAGAATAAGTAAAATTTTCTGTTAGTACATTAACACAGGGATTGAAACAACATTTTTAAGGAAACTAGTTTTACTTTCAGTAAAAACTTTACTTAGCATAAAAAACTTGTAAATTTAATCTTTAAGAGCAGAATTTGTATTTAAATACAAATACAACAAAGTATTCGAACAACAAGATATACAAATATTTTACATGCATTTATTCAAACCCAGGTTTCCTGCTCATAGTGAGGCAACGGGAACGATCGATTTTAGTTTTAGAGCTACAATTCTTCAATGTCGAAGAAAAGGTAATAATAGTGCCAGGGTTCTGGAATGGTTCTAAGTAAGTAGAGAACAAGTTAAATTTTCATTTAGTGCATTAACATAAGACTTGAAGCATGCATTCATCAGGAAACTAGTATTACTTTCAGTAAACGTTTTATTCAGCAAAAAAAAAGAAAGAAAAAGAAAAAAATGTCTAAGTTTTAACTTTAAGAAAAGATTTGTAGTTAAATACAAGTCCTTATTTTACTGTGGTTTAACTTTTATCAAAAGTTGCTTGTAACTTGTTTTAAAGTAACTTTAAAAGATTTTCACCACTCAAATTTCACATTTACGATAAAAAAAAACTGAAAGAAAGTCAAATATATTCAAGAACTGTTTTGAATTAAAACATAGCAGATAATTCTTCTGTCTCAACCATAGGCGGGTAAAAAAAGCCTTTATCCACAATCATTCTCACCTGAACTGCTATTCAGATTAGTGGAGAATTTCTGTCCTCCTCGTAGCTAAAATATTATTTTTTACGCTTAATTGTTCCTCAATTAGGAAAATATGGATGAACCGAATTAAATGCTTAACTCAAGATGTCAAATTTTTGACTTACACCATTATCGTTCTAATACTTCCGTACGTAAAAATGGATCATATTTCTTCTTCAATCGGAAACTATGCTTAATATCAGGGATGTAGGGATGTTTAACAGCATGAAGCTGAATTGGAAAACCGTTACGGGAACCGTTTTAGAAAAAATTTGTAACAAAAAATACAAGAGAGCTCATGCATTATTTTTACTTGTTCTGCCTGACAAAAAGATACTCTCAGCTCTCTTTCTTTATTTCTTGTACAAATAAATGTTGAACAAAACATTTTTCCTCATCTATTTAGTGACATTTTTATCATTTGAATCTCTAGTTCGCGAGTGATTATATTTTTATCATATAATCTCATACCACAAAACAGTAAACCTATCGACGCGTTGTATACATTGCATCCTTTAGTGTCAGTTGAAACTGAGCTGCTCTGATTTTCCCCAACCTGCAGGAAAATTGGGTAAGAAAAGGAAATGGTGATAGGTATCTATCTCACTTTGTGTGAGATTTTCAACATTTATTTTAGATCTAATCTTTTGAAACTGATGTAATAGCAAGATTTTGGTTAAACGCTTTGAAGCTTTTCATAAAAGAATATCAATGGCTTTACCTGTCACCATGATGTTCGGAAATTAAATTTCAAAGGATCATTAAAACGCAGCCTATTTCAGAAATTTTCCATTTTTAAAATCATTTATATCAAATAAAAGTTCATTTGATGTAACTTCAGAGAAGTAAATACACAGAACCATTAAAAAAAATATAATTTCAAATTTATTGAGTCTTAAAATAGTTTTAATGTTTTAAATGAAACTCCGGAACATAACTACATTATCATATTTTTGATTCAAAATTATTCTCTAGGGATAAATACACTGCGCTGCAACCCTTTCCCCTCAAAGTTCCCCTGACGGCAATTTTGGTAGTTCTGACGTCTGAATGAAAATATAGTTTTCCTCCACCGTTTTCCTCCATGAATACGTCCTACTTTTTTGGAAATGGCTCTTCCAGTTTTTTTTCCGTTTTCGACAGTTTAATAGCCATTATTTTATTTTTAGAAAAAAATGAGCATTTTATTCTTCTGAGGGGCTTGAGAGGTGCAAATTTTAAAAGCATGAACATTTAGAGCAAGTAGGGAGGCTAATTGCTCCCCCTGTAATCAATGCCGATTCTATTTTCCCAACGGGTTTGTTTTACAATTTTTTTACTTCTTTTTAGGCAGCGTCGCATGTTGCATAGTCAGAGTCACATCGCAGATCTTCAATAAGGAATCTTCTTGTGTGTGTTTCGTTCATCTCACATTCATAAATATAATCAAGATTAAAAATAAACTTATGTACGCTTATAATGAACCATTAATGTATATATTTTTTATTTCTAGGGATGCACCTACCCCATTCCTTATCACTTCTTGGTATATTGAGAAACAATGGGGATGGTGTTTTCACAGAAACATAAATATGCATTAATGCTGATATTTTAAGCATAATTAAGTTCATTTACTGTTATAATTATACCTCTTCATTCATGTTGAATACTATGGGAAAGTTCTTTACTGAAGATCAGAGAGGCGACTCTGACTATGCTGCATGCAATACTTTCAATATATATTTTTTTTAATGTTTTTTTTTTATCGTGGATTTTTTTTTTTGGAAATGTGGGTTATAGAAGTTAGTTTGATACTCTGGTTTTACGTCAAAAAATAAATGAAAAAAGTGTAAAACTAAACCCTAGAAATAAAAGATCAGTTTTGATGATTTTAAAAAATCCCGCTTTGCCACAAATATTCATGCTTTTGGACTAGGCTCTTTTCTCACCCCTTAGAAGAATGTTAATGGGTTAATATAATGATTTATTCCCTACAAAATAAAAATAATGGCCATCAAAATTGCCGAAAATTGAAAACAATGGGGGCGGTGGGGGGTGCTTTGAAAAGGGGAACGTTATGGGAGAAAATGGTGGCATTATTTGGATTCGGGGTGTTATTTTACATTAGAATTTAAAAAAATGATATCAGAAGCATTTTTAAGTTCTTTTTTGGCCTTTCAAGATACATCGAAAGGTGTCGAATCCACAACATTGTTTAGGGACTAAACCATACAGAACACAACTGTAATGATAGATAATTAAATCATTAAAAATATGGTAAAATGCTTTCTTCGCATGCAGTTTTTGTTACTTCCTTTTACAAGGGTAAAGGAAGTATTGTATTAGCGAAAAAAAATTGCACTCAAAAATATGCCTTAATTTCCATTTTGCTTTTCCCCGAATGAATATTGAGTTTATTTTTGTTTTTTTTTCCAACCCGACCACACGTGGATGTATGCCTGAAAACGTATAGACACCAAAAAATTTCCATTTTGACGATCCCCAAATTAATTAAATACAACGAGTTTTCTCGTGACGCCCGTATGTATGTTTGTGTTTATGTGCGTATGTATCTCGTATAAATAAAGAATGGTACGTCCTGGAAGGTTGAATTTCGTACGTAGGCTCCTAGTGGGGTCTAGTTGTGCCCCTCCATTTTTTGTTGCATTTGAATGTTCCAAAGGGGGTCTTTTACACAGTTTTGGGGGGAAATCATTGTTATTCTCAATGCAAACTCAAGTGGTGTTATAATTTGGTTTATAATCACCAAGCTTTGGTCGCCCAGTTTTATCGCCAACTTGGCGAAAAATTTGGCGGGTTTTTTTTTTTTTTAACTAGTTTTAATTTGGCCATTATTAGCGATATTTGGACAGTTAATCATTGATTCACGTTAAAATTGCCAATATAGGAAAATTAATCTGTATAAAACTATTTTTTGTGACCTCGGTTCGCAACAAACTAGGGTGAAAATATTAAAAGTTTTTCTTTCGTACACCAAGTCCATCGCACTATTATCACTAAATTAGCGTAAAAGGAAGTCATGTAATGCGCACATCAGCTCGTTTTCTTCGTAACAACTTTCCTGCTTTTTTTTCATTTATAACTGAGTTGGAGTTGCCTATTTTTTTCAATAATAGTTTATGAAGTTTCAAAGCAACTTATCAAAATCGAAACATGGTTTAAAAACAAAACTCTCTCCGAAAAAAAAAAAAAAAAAACGATCTGATGTGTTCATCACATTTTCTTTTACACCAAATTAATGTTATTTCCACTTTTTTGTAATTTTAATTTGATTCAATAGTTAACTTTCTAAATATCACCAACAATGGCAAAATTGAAATCAGATTTTTAAAAAAAAAGTTAAATTTGTCGCCAGGTTGGCGACAAAACTTGGTGAAAACTTGGTGAACTTGGGTCATAAAAACTTAACATTCATTCAGGGGTGGGCAAAATATAATTTAAGGTCTATTTTTGAGTGAAAGTTTTTTTGCGAATACAATACTTCCTTTTTTGTAAAAGGAAGTAACAAACAAAGGAACTGGTACACAGACACAAGTTTGTATAAACACACACTGGTTAGTATTTTTTAATGGAGCTTTTCTAAATCCTTTCCTAGTTATGTAAATACAGATGTGTTGTAATGTTTAGAGATCTCGACAGCTTGTTTGAGACTCTCGAACCCGAATGCGAAGACTTTATAGGAAACAATAAAATGGGAGGTAATTCTCTTGAAGGAGCACTGACGTTCAATTTTTCATGTAACGAAAGTGTGGAAAATCAATAAAATGAAACACGTGCAATACTGTAATTTACAGGTTTAGTGAATTATCTTCTGTTAAAGTAGTGCCTCATAAATGTTTTCCATTACGTAAATAGAAATAAATACTCCAGAAGGATATTTACTACCTAATAGCATTGGTACGAAATTCCTTTACCTCTGGTAGGTCCATTAACCTAGAATTTGCTAAAGACATTCATTTCAACTTTAATTGAATTAGTACGTGTGATCGGATTGGGGCATAAAATCAACCTAGTGATGCTACATATAATTGTATGACTGGAAAAACAAAGAAAATAGTTGAACGCAATGAAAGATAAACATTGTAATTAGTGTGTAGGCATTGCATATAGATGTTCTATTATTCAGTTTGAAAAAGAGAAGGTTCAACTTATATATCGTTAACACTTGTAAGGGGTTTCGTGCGTGGAAAATGCCTGGCAGGCACTCATACTACTGAATTATTTATCGATGTCCGAAGGTTAAATTCAATTTCCATGTCCAATACGGTAATCTTATATCTACAAAGGTATACAGAATGAAGGAGACAAAAATAAGTATCATAAATTATATTCGACTGCATTAATAGCCACATGTGTTATTTATAGAGTAGAGTCGGCTAGTGTTATAAACGAACTGTAGGCTAGTGAAATAAATAACTGTATATTGATGCAGAAGAACTTTATTAAGAGATTTGTTTAAGGTAGACGAATATTCTAAATATTGTTTTTTACCAATATTCATTGCACCTTTCAAAAACTTAAAATGATTATTTAATATGACATACGTAACACATCTTGACTAACGATTAGTTGATACACATTTTTTAAAACAAGAAACAAACATTTCTTTAACACTTCCAGAGCTGTCACTTTTTAAAAATTTAAAAACCGTTTTATATATATATATATATTATATATATATATATATATATATATATATATATATATATATATATATATATATATATATATATATATATATATATATATATATATATATATATATATATATATATATATATATATATATATACATATATATATATATATATATATATATATATATATATATATATATAGGATTATATATATATATATATATATATATATATATCTTTGTTAGATACCAGAGAGTAAAATGAACCTCCAATATGAAAATAATTAACTAAAAATAGGTTTTATGGGTACATACTTGAAAATGTCCTCCAAAAAAACGTGCTTTTCAACCCCTAGCTTGAGTTGATCATTATTTAAAAATAACATATTCCATATACATTATCTTTTAGAGGTTTATACCTCTAGTAATATATTCAATTGACATTTTCCTATCAAATAGTTAGATCTAATCCCTTTTTTTGCCAGACCTATAAGCGTAAACAAAAACATTGAAAATATACAGTAATGTGAAAATCAAGGAACAAAAAACAAATTTAAATCATAAGAAGTGCATTTGAGTTCATTAAATGTCTTCTAATTTTCACAATAATTCATCAATTTAATATCTTTTTTTTTAGGATTTAGAGTTAAGAAATGCGGAACTCTCTCTTAATTTCTCAAAATCTCAAAATCGACTTATTTTTCGAAAATTAGGGAGTTTGTCTACCTTAGCAAAAATACCGTAGAATGAGAGTGAGTTCGTGACAGCAGAATGAGATTATACCTCACCATATCGTCGCCTTAGAGCAACAGTAAGATATATAATCCCAGAAATAATGCTAAGATATCTTATTGTTGCTGTGATGCGGCGATATGTACCAGTACCAATATAAGTAGGTTAGTTAAATTAAGGGACTGATAAAGACTTATTTATCTTCCATTATTAGATTTTAGCTTGAATTTCAGCTGCATTATGCTTGGTAATAGTGCGCTCCCCCCCCCCCCCCAAAAAAAAAAGAAGAAGACGTCATCACTCGTTTGCAAGTTTTCTGAATCATTAGTTGATTGTTAAACTTCTGAATTAAAAACAAACATTTCTAAGAAAGTATTTGCTCAGAAGGAGTGACGGAGGTCTATTCAAATTTTAACAATCGCAAAACTATTGATCGCTAGAATTGGTTTTCATACAAATCGAGATTGGTGAATACGATGTTAAGTCCCTTAGACTTAACATTACACTATTATAGTATGTCTGCTTGTTGTTGTTCGTTATTTCCGGATTATCACTAAATCAAAGCTCGTTTTAAGTGAGCGTGACTTATTTATATCTTCAAACAGATAACAATAGACAACAATGACAGTAAGCTCACCTTACTATTAATTTATTTTATAATCTGCTTTTAAATGAGAGTTTAATCGAGATTGATTCAAACTTCATGCATTGAGTTCGACACAATCATATCTTTTACATTTGAATCCATATTGCATGGCATTTTTGCTAGTACGCTTTTCCTTCATCAAATGTTAAATGCTTTTTATCTTGATGATTTTTCATTTCGTTACACATTTGTATCAAATCAATACAAATCGTATTATAATTTGTATTGACTTGCATCAGTTGAATTAATTTTAAACACCCCTTTTCTTAATATAACAAGTTTGGGGATAATACCTGAAGTGGGGCGTTTATCTTTATTTAGTGGGGCGAATCGCCTGTCAAGGTAACATGCCTCAAAGTTGCAATTTAGTTTTTTTTTTCCTTTGCAATAAACAATCTCGTAGTTTTTTGGTCATAAGAAGTTTTACAGTATCTGGATCTACATTAATAGATACAGGAAATAAAGTTTTGCGTTTACATAAAAATTGTTTAAAAAGTTTCTGCTTTAGTGGGGCGTGATACTCAGACTTACTCTACTTCTGTTGGAAAAACTATGTTACATTACCACCAGCTTCTTCATCAATTAAGCTCAAAATCAACCAATCACGTTTCTTCCAATTCTAACGTAATTTCCATCAAAATATCAAAAAAAAAAAAGATATAAACATGATATCGGACTAAATATTTCTCCTGACATCTAAAAGTAGAACGAAGGAAAGCATATCCTTTTACCATGTCTATCATGATGGAATGATGGAAACGTCATTCGAAATTGTCATGCTTTTCACAGTCTGTCGACCGAATTGAAAATGATATACATTAGAGCGAAGATTGGAAAAGCTGCAATTTATTTGAGGAGAATGTAAAAGGTGTAATTTATTTGAGGAGAATGTAAAATGTGTAATTTATTCTGTTGCTTTTTGACGGAAAACTTGTACTATCCTTAAATCTGAGCGCAGTTGTAAAGGAAAGGAAACGTAATTTTGTTTTAGTATCATTATTGTGTAACTTTCTTGTTTGAGTACTTCAGAAAAATGAGTACAAGGTAATTTCGACGAAAAACTCAAAATACAATAAAGCAATTTAGGTTATTGCTCTCACTTAATTCGGATTGTCTCTTCTTTGAAATAATGTGCCCTATTTAAGGAACTGAAATTGCTATCTTTCAATATTAACGAGTGAAATAATTTTCGTTGATGTATAGATAAAATTTCTATGCAAAAATTGTTTTTAGATTTTTCCTTCCCTGTACCAACTCATAAAATTAAAAATTTTTTCAATCTTCGCTGTGATGATTATTTGGATAAAATTTGAAAGTAGAATATTGAGATGGGGAAAAGGTGTCAGTCGATCTGTCTGTCGATTGGACTTTTTGATTGGAAAAGTTTTTCGTTCAATTTTGAACAGATCAAAAAAACTTATCATTAGCTTCTACGGGGAAACTTAAGGCAAATATGAAATTCTGCACTAGGAGGCAACAAACAAACTTCGTTGGAAAAAGTTCTTGATGAGGAAGATGAGTAAAAAAAACTTATAGATATAAACAACTTTCCGTTTAATTTTGAACAGTTCAAACCCCTTACCATTAGCACCTACGAGGAACCTAAAAGTATATTTTGATTCAGAATTTAAAGGCAGATTTGCTTCAAACAAAGTTTGCTAGAAATGGCTCTTGATGACCAACTACTGACTCCGACTTCTAGACTTTTTAGCCCGTCAACTCTGACTCTGACTATTGCATTGCAAAATTAGTTCGGACTCTGACTTCTTAGTTTTGGCAAAAATTTAGACACGGAGGGGAAATGACTGAATTCGGCAACTGGAGTTTTAAACCGACTCCGCAAACATTGGCAAAGTTACGGACTTTTAGAAAAAATGACCGACTCCTGACCGATTTAAAACCTTCGACTCCCGAATCTGACTCATTTGCCCAAAATCAGATCGACTGCGAATCCTCACTCCGCAGTCCAGGTTTTTACTGCAAAATAGTTATTGTTGATATGATTTGTTTTTATTTTTAATCTAAAATTTTAATTTATGTATTCTATTTTTGGCAGTGGCTAATGAAGCGAAATTCGGAGTTCTCTATATTTTAACATAAAACGCTGCGTAGACGATTTTTTTTCTTCTCTTTTTTTTCGATGATGAAAATTATTTCTTGAAGTTTACATATTATTGGTTTTTATACTTTTCTTTAAGCTATTTTTTGGGAGGGGGGGAACAAACGATTTTTTCTGATATAATGTATTTATTTTAATGAGCTTATTGTTTTCCATTTTTATTTTATTTTCTTTTTGAAAGATTTTTTTAATGGAAAAAAAATATACTAGCTACTTTGTTTAAAAGGTGTTACTATTTTTTTTTTCGTTTATTTATTTTTTATGTATCTCTTTCTTTAGGAAAACGGGGCATGTTTCTGTCTAGAAATCAGCTTAAAATGTTTAAAAAATGATTAAAATTGCATGTTAAAATTTGACATAATTTTGCTGTCTCAGTTAATGTAGAGAATATTGATTCGAAGTCGATGTTGGTGTACGTGAAAGTATGTCCGTTTAGTTCAGGACGGAATTTCTTGTCATTTTCGCTGTGTTTTTTCTTTTTCTTTTTTTTTTCAAGGCAGAAAAAGTGCACTTTTTTCAGATCTGATATACCTATCTGTAACTACCATTATGAAATTGTAACACCATGCCTTTCTCTTCCACCGTATTTTGCAGTCAGAATTCACTGAAGAGGTTGAAACTTTAGGAATCAGTTAATAAGAAAAATCTAATGGTGACAATTTTAATGGTGTCGTTTCCAAAAATTTAAAAATTAATTTTCTCCGAAAGCTTTTTCTCGCTCCATGTTATTATTATTTATTTATTTTATTTATTTATTTATCTGCTTATTTTATCAGTTTCAGAGGCTAAAAGTAGTATTTTAGACTAATGGAAACAACCCCATTCAATTTTTTTTTTTGTGCGCGCCATGTTTTTTTTTTCAGTTCAGAGAAAAATCACATTTTTCAGATCTAATACACAAATCTGTAACTACTATTATAAATTGAAACCACCGTGATTTTTTCCACTTTATTCTACAGTCACATTCGACAGACGGGGTCGATATTTCAGTAATCAGTCAATAAGAAAAATCTAACGGTAACATTGCTTCCTCCTCGAACCCTCTATTATGTGAATCGAAAGTACGGACCTTTTACACCGCCTTGCTTGAGTCATTAAAACAAAAGCCTGATTCAGAAAATAGAGAATCTCGGTCAATTCTCTGAACCGGAGTAGCTAATATAAATGGGCTGTTAAAAAGCCTCCGGCGAAGCTTCGTTACGCTCCACATTAAATTGATGAAAGGATCTTCCCTTTTTTACATCAAAACATAAAATTATCGTATGCACTGACGATGTTTTCTTTACTCTCATAAGCTAATTTACGAATAACTAACAACGTACTACACATAATAATGATATATTTTGACTTGAAGATTAAAAGTTCCTCTGATTTTACTTCCAAAATTAATGTCAAGATGTAGAAAATATTTATATTTTATTTGAACGATGCATATTTTTGATGACGGTAGATGAAGTTTATATTTACTAGAGAATCTGGGATACTTTGGTTTATATCAGTGTCGAAATTCTTAGACGGAAGACCTAGCTTTATTCTTTTTTGTTATTTCTTTCAAGTTTTTTTACAGCAATGTTTTTCAAGAAACGTAGCCTAAAAGCGAGACTTTTTTTTTTTTGAATAATTGCTAGTAAACATGCAATAAAAAATTATGTCAAATTGATGCTTATTTACTACAGAGTTTATGTAAAACGTAAATGACTATTTTATTACTACAATTTAAAACTTCCGCTGAAACTGATTTAGTCAAAAGTTTATTTTAAAATATCAATATTATTTATTTAACATTTATGTTAAATTGTTGTTTATCATGCTCGCAGTTTTTTATAATTGCTACTAAACATGCATTGAAAAATTATGTCAAACTGATGCTTATTTACTGCACAGTTTAAGTAAAACGTAAATGACTATTTTATAACTACAATTTAAAACTTCCGCTGAAACTGATTTAGACAAAGTTTGTTTTAAAATATTAATATTATTTATTTAACATTTATGTTAAATTATTTATGTTAAAGTATAAACCGAAAATGTAATTAATTTAACAAGTATTTTAATTATGATTTTCAAGCAGTTCACTTTTCAACATACTTCAAATATTTTGGGACAAATTGATTTAAAAATATGTTTATAATCAATAAAAAAATAATAACAATAAATAAAACCTAAAACTTTTTTTTTAATTAAAAAAACTGTTTCTTGCATTTGTACAAAACTTTTTCAGTTTTTGTTTTGCAATTTTTGAAAGGTTTATTAAGAAAAGAATAATTATTTATTATCATTTAGAATGCTGTTATTTGACATCGTTTCCAGTCCAATCAGAATTTACACTTTCAAAATCATAATTTAAATTGAGAAATGAAATATTTCATAAAATATCATAAATATTATAGCTATTTTAAAAGAACTATCTAAGGTTTCTGTAATTTCCATCCAGAATTTATCAATTCATTTAATTTTTAATTTTTACAAAAGAAATATCTTAAAAGATTTAGGGAAATTTTATTTGGGTACCAAATATGCAAACTAAAGTACGTCCGAAGTTAAAAAATTAAAAAAAAAAACACTGCTTAACATTTGTATTCTGTTTTTAGGAACAATTAAGTGCTGACAGTTTCCTTTTCCGAAGCAATCTAATTTTGATTGCTAACTTTATGCTAAGTAGGGCATTCTTCCTTTGTTTTTTTTTTTTTTCGTTGGACACGCCATCGACGCCTAAGGCGGAATCTCAACCATGCAGACCTTCACTCTATGTAATATTAAATGAGATTGAAAGTCTTAGCTTATAATGGTTATTTATTTATTTATTTATTATTGATATGTGCGTGGTTGTGCAACTGCGTGTGCAACTTTCAGTTTATTGATTTGTTACATTTAAGCGCATAATTTTTTTAAAAGTATTTTCTGAATGATCATTCTTGCAAACTGTACGTAGTAATAAACTGATCTTAATAAGCTACCTAGCAAGCTGTCTGTATTACTGTTTGAAGTAATAAAAGAATAACAAAGAATACTAATAGCTAGAAAAGAAAAACAAACAATAGGATTTAGATACGGTTGGGATTTAAAGCAGAAGTCAATGAAAACATTTATGGCGAATTCCAGGGAAAATGATACATGACACTTGAATTTTAAAAATTAATATTCTGCCACTTGCCATACACCATTCTCTTCAGAAATAAATGAATTTATTGAATCTTAAGCTCTTTTTCCCAAATAGTTTGATGACTTTCAGAAAATCAAGAGCAAAATCAAGCTTCCTCTTTATGTTTTTACTGAGCAAAAAATCAGTGTTTTGTTACATTTTGTAATTTGAATAAACTTACTATCAGCAAATAATATTTAGGCTAACTTTTATCTTTTGAATGTTTAGTTAAACTTTTTGGTAAGTAATTTGAAATTTCTTTTATTTCAATCATAAAATGGGTTCCATTATCGTGGTGACAATTTGATATCTTTCAGTTACCGAAATACTACATTTCATATAGTTCATTAAGAACCTATGGGGTATAGAATCTAACGTTTTTTTTATGCAAAGCAGAATTTTGTTCCTTGCCAAGGAGGCATAGTTAAAATTTTATTAGATATTTAATTTATATGGTTTTTAATGGTAACGGAAGGACAAAAAAAATACGGCTACGGAAGGACAAAAAAAAAAAAATACGGCAACGGAAGGACATTTATCTATAAGCTGATACAGGGTAATACTTAAGAATGCTAATAGAAAGCAAACTATTGTTTGAAGTTAGTAGTCACATTATAACATATATAAGTAATATTTGAGCAAAAATTTTAAGGGCTTTCATTTAAAAAATAAACTTTTATTTAATTTTTTTAAAAAATGTTTTGTGATTTTATTTCTTCTATTTTATGTGACGAAAATCATAAAAACTACACTTAAAAATTCCTAAACTTGTGAAAAAAATTTTGGTATGACATGTTTGTGATATGATAAGCCAATTCAAGCAGAAAAATTTGATTACAAACTTGAAATTTATATTGGAACAATACAATATTGAAACTGCTTTCAGATTTGTTGCCACAAGTCACAGGAAAGAACTATTGAGAGCACTGGTTTAACTGTTAAACGTACTACGAAGAGATCAATAAATTCAAAGATCAACTTTCACAAAGATGGAGTAATATCCATTATCAGCCTGACACACAAAATATGCACTATTTGAACCCGGGTAACAAGTTATGTTACTGAGTATAGTAAGTACTTCAACAAATCTACTTCAACAAATCGAAGGAGATTTCACTTCAAAGTTAACAGACTGAGGACAGATATAAAACAATGTTAAAAATGAAGATACAGCTGAATCAAAAACACCAAATCATAAAAAATATGCCAAATGATTCATTAACGTTTGTACAAGTTTTGTTAGTTGGGTGGAAGGGAAAGAAACTAACAAAAAGCAATATTGAACAGGTACTTCATATAGAAGATAAAGGAATAGAAATAGCTTATTTGAGAATGCGTAATAATGTGGGAATGATCTTTGTATTTCCTGAGAGAGAAAATAAATGTTCTATGGATTCTGATTAAATTATTGAGTGTTTAAAGAATTCAGAATTGTAACAGACGGCCCATTACTTAGATATTATTGTTTCAGACTGCTGTATTAGCTGTATAAATGTTTTTTAGTTGAAATTTACCAAGTTTAATTGCTTTGGAATTCATGTTCTTCCGTTACTGTCTTTCCGCTACCCTTAACAAATGTATAATTTGTATGTTTAAAATAATTATTTTTTAAAACTAGAGGTGAAATTGTAATGATTGAACACTCCCTTATGTGCCCTAATTTTTATACAATTTTCCCTTCTGTAGTTTAGCTGAACTTTTGGGGAGAACATGATAACGTGAAAATCATGTCGCAAAAATGTCCTTCCGTTACCTTTTTTGAATTTGATTTTTAAAAAAAGGTTACTAACGAAAAATTCTTGGCTTTGGCTTTTTTAGCAACTTACTATGATGTGTATAAAAGTCTATGCATGAGTTTTTTTCAAAAATATGTATTCTGATATACTCTCAGACAAAAATCCATCGATTTGTTTTTTTTTTTTTTTTGTAAAAACCGTCCTTCTGTTACCGCTGGAATTCATCTTATATGATGTATCACGAAAAGAAAAATTATGGTAAAATTTCGTATAGGAAAGCACGGTATTATTTTATAAGGAAGTGAACAATTTAGAATGGTTTTTACAGTTTTAAAATGATAAAAAAAAACATAATAGACATAAAATATAATTAAGGAAAAAATGATAAAAAAAATGTGTGACGATTGGATGAACAAAATATAAATAAATTTAAAATACATATATTAGCCTTCATTTCTCAGCTCTTTTCTCAATTTAAAACAGGAATTTCTCGTAAAAGAGCATTCCCTTCAAGAGTTATTAGCTTTCAAAGTAACGTTTAAGTTCAAGTTGTATTAGCTTGCAACTTTAGTTTACAACGAATATCACTAGTCTAAAAATAAGTCTTTGGAATAATATATTGGATAAATATATTGGGAAATAAAAAAAATTCCGAAACTATAGCATCATTTTTTAATACTTAACCTGCAATATACAACTATTTTCTAAACGTCTCTCTTTGAATTTTATGACAATTGATAAACCTGTTTTTCTTATTTTCTAAGCTCCTTTAATTTCATAAAAGCATTTTTGGTGATTACAACAATCCTTGCAATTGCATGGCGTATAAGTTTTTGAAATTGCTGATAAAATACTGATGCATACAATGGCATTCTTTTTGTCTTGAACAGCGAAATTTAAAGCACAGTCTGCCGATACTAACTGCATGTAGGTGTTTTTAAGCCTCGTTAATCCTTATCATTATTTTCACATTAATACAAAACAAAAACTTTAAGCAAATCGCTCTTGGGCAGATTCACCGAAATTTGAGGTGTTTGGTGAAAGTTATTTTTGATTGCTATCTTAGAATAAAATGCTGATTAATAACTGTAAGGATATTTCATTCTTCGCATTACTTATTTTTTAACCTGAGGAAAAACTATCTTTGATTTGAATCTGCTTTTGAGAAATTCTCTTCAAATTATAGGCTTTTTTCTGTCATAATGAGCTGGTTCATAAAATAGTTCCAGTTTAAAAGTTCAAATTTAAATGGACAAAGAAGTTCTTTCATCATTTTTGCGTTATCGCTTGGTTAAATCTTAACTTTTTCAGAAAATAGTGGGGAATTGAAAGTGACTAGAATGCACTTTTCCACCACGATCCGTATATTTTCCAAAATACTGTCCTATTAATGCGTTGATATGTTCCAGTAATATTTCAGAGGAAAGAAAATTTTCTGCAGCTGTGACTATGAGAGGTGAAACACATTTACAATTTACTTCCTTACTTTCTGGGATATTCAAGACTATTTGTTGACTAACATCAATTCGATAGGTGAATGAAACTGAAGTGGTTTTTTGTACGCTTCCTGCAGTTTTGTAATCGAATATCAAATATATTTTGTAAAAAATAATATTTTGTGAAACGAGTTCTATTTTGTGGCTCTCACATCCTAAGTATTTTTTTTTACTGAGGATGTGACAGATTTGAGCATAACTATCCTTACATGGATTAAATTCACTTCATTTCAATTTTATTTCAATTCAAGTATTTTTAACCAAAAAAAAAAAATCACATAGAAAATAAAAGAAGCAAACGAAAATAAATTTCAGTCATTAAACTTTGCTCTGTCTTCTTGAAATTTCATGATTGAGTAGATGAATTTGAAATTTCATGATGGGAGTAAATGCTGTAACAACAGCCTGATTGGATATAAGCTGTCTATCAGGATTGGCAATATGTTTTAAAACTGGGAGTTCTTTGGGAATGATTCTTAGAATTTCCCTTGCTACAACTCTGACGATAGGCTAGTATATTTGTTTTAATTTGTGATATCGCACCCATTATTATTTTCTTCAATATTTCACCACTGGGGACCAGCATGAAAGCATTTTGCTTCATTGAAAAAACCTCACAGGTAAAAATACCGCCCCGAGTTTTTTCTTTCAAAAATTTCATTTTCAGTACTTGATATTAGGATCACGTACATTACTTTAGCTAACGTCATTCTAATGTAGGGGAAAAAACGTGACGA
The DNA here is from genome assembly GCF_026930045.1 of Uloborus diversus. Taxonomy (NCBI): domain Eukaryota; kingdom Metazoa; phylum Arthropoda; class Arachnida; order Araneae; family Uloboridae; genus Uloborus; species Uloborus diversus. The sequence continues at coordinate 63,211,933 of NC_072735.1, read as the reverse complement.
GGAAAGAATTTTTTTTAAAAAAAAAGAAAGAATTCTGTATAAAACTTAAACAGATATTTTTTAATGAATTTTCTTTTTAGAGCTACAGTTTACAAACACCCAGTATATCTAACTCATAAATCTTTATCTGTCTTGAAAACATCGACGGCATAAACAAATTTTCTGTGCTCAAAATCATTATGTGTATATTTTCTAACACAACATGACCCAAACCAGCTGGTAATACGATTTCGTGAAACAAACAATCTGACGAAATTGCCGAAAACTGACCATTTCAAAAAGAAAGTAGACTATATGCTCTACCTAAGAAAATATATTTTTCCTAATCCCTAACCACTATTTCAATTCTGTTTACAATCGATGCGGAAATCAGGTCAAGTTCTAATTTAATTTCCCACTCCAGACGAAACCAGAAATGGACGAAAACAAAAACTTGTTTTTGCATATTTAACCAGATACTTTTGCGTACTTTATGAACTCACCTTTGACATCTAAAGTAATTCTGAGGCAAACTCCCATGTGCATTCAACCACAACAACACAACAATTTTCTTCCTTGTTAAAATATGTTTACATACTTGCAGTTGAAATCTTTCTAAAAATATCGCATACGTAACTTTTTCTGCACGTTTTATTTTATTTGGCCAACGAAGAATTACTCTTCATTATGTACTCTAAAAATAACTATAAGAGTTGGTAGTTCACCAGAGTATTACTTTTCTAAATAAACTTTTAATAAAGAATTGTTATTTTAAGCATTATTAGTGAATGTCTTTATTACAGAACACTATGTGGATAAAGGTAGAATTTGGACATATTTCGGAAATACTCAACAAGGGAGCTTTGTGTTTTTTTTTTTTGGGGGGGGGGGGGGCAAAATATTAAACTTCATTTATTTTACTCAATATGGTTTTTTTGAATAAAGATTGACTTATGATTGTAAAATAAGAGTAGATGCACCTTTTAAATAAACATGAGAAATTGTTTAAAAACTGTTTCGATATTTGTTTAAAAAAAAATGTGAAAGTTTAACCAACAGTTCAAAGTTTAAGAAAGGAAAAGGAATAATTGCGGGAAAAAAAATTAAAATGCTTTGAAAATATGAGGTAATATTGAATAAAAAAGCAAAGAAAAAACGTTTAGAAAACATACATTAAAACCAACGCAAAACCTAGTAAAAAAAGGAATAAAATGTGAAAAGTATTTAATAATAATTATTAAACAAAAAAAAAATACTCATAAATAATTACGAGAAATAATAAAAGTTAAATTGAAAATGCATTCAAGTGGAACTTGGGGAAACTTG